>NC_090223.1:9099224-9187353 GCF_024489055.1 Chanodichthys erythropterus
AAAACACTGCCATTCAAAATGACACTACATGAGCTAATTGGCCAATTACATGTGCCACCTGGCCAAACACCTCAGTGGTTAATTGTTAACACTTCAATCAGGATGTAAGCACTATGAAAAGACCACAGGTGAGAACCTTTTTTTTTACAACAACAATGGAAGACATTGCAGAGAGAGGAAGAGGAAGAGGAAGAGGAAGAGGAAGAGGAAGAGGAAGAGGGAGGTTGAGAATAAGAGGGGGAGGAAGAGTGACAGGTAGGGGTAGAGCAGGTAGAGGAGTTCATGGCCAAAGAAGACAAACACTTTCAAATGAAATCAGAGCAACCTTAGTAGATCATGTCATCAACCATGGGTTGACAATGCGTGAGGCTGGACAGAAAGTGCAGCCAAACTTGAGCCGTTTTACTGTCACCTCTGTCATCCGGACCTTTAGACTGGAGAACAGGTATGTAACCAAAATTTCATGTAGTACACATGTAGTATACCCCATGTCATAGTGTATCAGTTGGGTGACACCTGTTTACTTAGTGTATGACATCAGCCATTCATGAACTGTACAAGTTTCCTGTACAATGTACTCTACTGTGGGGGAAAATATTTAGGCTGCATTGTCCAAGCCCTATATATATTTTTATTTTATTTTTTCTAAAGGACTGAGAGACGACACCATGGTGGAGGAAGGGGCCAAATGTTCACCGGGGTACAGGAAGCTGCCATTGTAAACTTGGTTTTGGAAAATAATGAAATCAGATTACGAGAAATTCAAAGCCACATCATCCAAGACAACACCTTATTCAACAACATTCAACGAGTTAGTCTGTCCACATTGGCTCGCATTCTCAAGCGAAACCAAATCAGAATGAAACAACTTTATAAGGTGCCGTTTGAGAGAAACTCTCAAAGAAACAAAGAGTTCAGACGAGCATATGTGGATGTAAGTACTATATTGACTGCAGTACACTACACACAACATTGTTTCCCAGTGTACTGGATAACACCATATTGAGTGATTTTTGTTCTTTGTTTTCAGGGAGTACTGGAAATGGATGCTCATGCAATCCCACATGAGTTCATCTATAAAGATGAATCTATAAAGATGAGGCTGGGTTCAACCTAGCAAAGACCAGAAGAAGAGGGAGAAACCTCATTGGCCACAGAGCCATTATAGATGTTCCTGGCCAACGTGGTGGGAACATCACAATGTGCGCTGCCATCTCCAATATGCATGGTGTCCTCCACCGTCATGCCAAACTTGGACCATACAACACAGCCCATATTCTCACATTTCTGGACAGACTTCACAACATTCTCATACCACCAGAGCGTATGAATGATGCAGACCATCAAAGAAACCGGTACGTTGTAGTATGGGACAATGTGAGCTTTCATCGTGCAGCCCCAGTCCAAAACTGGTTTGCTGACCACCCAACATTTCTCGTGCAATACCTCCCACCATACTCACCATTTCTGAACCCCATAGAAGAATTCTTTTCGGCATGGCGGTGGAAGGTATACGACCGGCAGCCCTTTGTGCGCATGCCTCTTGTGCAGGCCATGGAAGAGGCATGTGATGAGATTGATGTGGGTGCAATTCAGGGATGGATAAGGCACTCAAGGCGCTTCGTCCCTCGATGTCTGGCAAGGGAAGATATTGCCTGTGATGTTGACGAGGCGTTGTGGCCAGACCCGGCTGTGCGGCAAGATGCTGCCTAATTATTTTTCTTGCCTTTTTTTTTGTTTTGTTTTTTTTACTGTAGTATATTTTTTTTCAGAAATTTTCTTTTTCAGTTTACTTTTTTTGTAAGAATATTTTTGTTCAGTCCCATGTAAATATATCTGCTGTGCTTATGTTGTACTGACTTGTTTACTGTAGTGAAGGAAAAAAAATAAAAATGTTGCAACAGCATGTGTGTGTATCTGCAAATATTTCTGTGCATGTGAACAATCTGATACATATTTTTGTATTATGGCAAAGCATACTAAAGATGGGGGTGCTTTTCATTATGCCCAACAGTGTGTAGGTGGTTAGGCAAAAATCTGGTAATATGAATGAAGTGTGTGCCATTTCATGCAAAAGTTTGATTTTGATAATGCTCTGTGTAGTTTCGGTTGCAGTGCTTCATTTTGCAGGATATATGAGGTATTTTGCAGTTTGGGTGTGTGGTTTTGTGAATTGTGTTAAGTGTTTTGATAAAACCAGACTAGTTTGAAAAATTGTGTGTTAGCAATTGGAAAAAACTGTAAGAATAATACAGAATCAACCAAATATAACATTTTATTTGTCAAGTAAAAATATATCATGCCAATTACATTACAATTAGACAATTAGAAGCCAATTCAGAAATGATAAATGCATAACATCGATTACTCAAAGAAATGCATATACACAGGGATGGGTGAATGTCCTCAGACATTCACCCACCTCTCTGTGGGGGCCTGCAGAAGATCCCCCCTGACTGCTTTGCTCTTTACCTTTTATACCAGAACCAGAACAAAAGGATCGTAAATGTTTATTACACCAACACCTGTTTTGGGGGAGAGGAGAAGAGACACCACCCAAAAAGAGGACAGAATTTTCCTTAATTTTCCATCTTCTTCATAATTCTAGTGACTGCTATGAAATTGAGACAGTTTTACCAATCGCACTGAGACAAATTAAATGATACCAAACATGAAAAGGGAAAAACAATAGATACACAAGTTACATTATATGTTTTGAATAACTTTCAGTGACTTAAGGCAGGGGGAAGGAGAGTTTGTGTGTGTGTGTGTGTGTGTGTGTGTGTGTGTGTGTGTGTGTGTGTGTGTGTGTGTGTGGTGGGAGGAGGCGTTGTCCTTTTGGAGTGGGGGCAAGGTGTTGTCCATTGCTACTTCTTTGAGATCTTCTTTCCAGATTAAAGTTTTATTACTTTATTGCAGGACGCTTTAGTTTTTGACGTTCAGTTTTTGTTTAGCAGGAAAATCAAGCCTTAAAATACTCTTGCTCTTTGCCTCACTCTGATTTAACTTCAGCCATATATGAGCCCATGTTTGACCTACTGAAAATATTTCCTGCAAATTACTCCACGATCATGAAGTTTTATACAGACTCATTGACATCAGCCATACAGTAGTCCATATTTGACCTAATAAATATTTTTCTGGCCCAAGAGTTCTGAACTTTGTATACATACTCATTCTGATCTTACTTCAGCCATACAGTCCTCGATAATGGACTTTCTTGATTTATATATATATATATATATATATATATATATATATATATATATATATATATATATATATATATATATATATATATATATGTTCAATCGGACAAATAGCGACTACTATGTGGCTTATCTAACATCAGATGGAGTCAATAAGTATGTATAGGAAGTTCATGATCGAGGACTAATTTGCCAGAAATATGTTCAGTAGGTCTAATATGGACTTCTGTATGGGAGACAACATCAGAAGGAGTCAATAATAATGTATGAAATGTTCAAAAGCTTAAAGTAGAAAGTTCAAGATCAAATACTCTGTAGCCAGAAATATGTCCTTTAGGTCAAATATGCAATACTCTATGGCTGACGTATCATCAGAAGGAGTTAATGAGTATGTTTAAAAAGTTTATTATAGAGTAATTTGCAAGAGATTTGTTCTGTATGTCAAACATAGGCTCGTGACGTAACATAGCTGTGAGTATGTATTCAAAATTCAGGATCGAGGACTCTGGACAAAAAAAAATTAAGGTCTAATATGGACTTGTGTATGGCTGAAATAAAATCAGAAGGCATCAATGAGTATATAAAAAAAAACTTCAGTGTTGAATAATCTTTAGGCCAGAAGTATGTTCAGTTGGTCAAATAGCGACTACTGTCTGGCTTATCTAACATTAGATGGAGTCAATAAGTATGTATAGGAAGTTCATGATTGAGGACTAATTTTCCAGAAATATGTTCAGTAGGTTTAATATGGACTTCTGTATGGGTGATTTAACATCAGAAGGAATCAATGGTACTATATAAAACGTTCAAAAGTTCAAAGTAGAAAGTTTAAGATTGAGTACTATTTCACCAGAAATATGTCATTTTAGGTCAAATATGCAATACTCTATGGTTGACATAACATCAATGAGTATGTTTAAAAAGTTCATGAGCAAGGACAAATTTACCAGAGATATGTTCTGTAGTTCAACCATAGGCTCATGTATGGTTGACGTAACATTAGAGTGAGGCAAAGAGTATGTATGCAAAATACATGATCTCTTGGGACAGAAAATAATTTTAAGTAGGTCTAATATAGACTTACGTATGGCTGAAATAAATTCAGGAGTTGTCAATGAGTCAGTTTAGAAAGGTCAAGATTGAGGTGTAATTTCCATAAATATGTTCAGTAGGTCAGATATTGACTTCTGTCTGTCTGATCTAACAACAGAAAGAGCCAATGAGTCTGTATAGAAATGTCATTGTTGAGGACTTATTTGCCAGAAATTTTTTCACTAAGTCAAAATGGGTTCATATATGGCTGAAGTAACATCAGAGTGTATCAATGAATATGTATTGAAAGTTCAAGATTGAATACCCCTGGGCCAGAAATGTGTTCATTTGGTCAAAAATTGACCACAGTATGGCTAATGTGATATCAGAAGGGGTCAGTAAGTATATAAAAAAAGTTCAAGATCGAGTAGTCTTTGGCCAGAAATATGCTAGATATGTTCTGTAGGTCAAACATAGGCTCATGTACGGACAAAGTAACATCAGAGTGAGGCAAAAAGTATTTATACAAAATACAAGATCTCTTGGGACAAAAACTAATTTTAAGTAGGTCTAATATGGACTTCAGTGTGGCTAAAATAAATTTAGAAGGAGTCAATTTAGAAAGTTCAAGATTGAGGTCTAATTTCCAGAAATATGTTCAGTCGGTCAAATACGGACCACTATCTGGCTTGTCTAACATAAGATGGAGTCAATAAGTATGTATAGGAAGTTCATGATCGAGGACTAATTTGCCAGAAATATGTTTGGTAGGTCTAATGTGGACTTCTGTGGGTAAATTAACATCAGAAGGATTTAATAGTAATGTATGAAACGTTCAAAAGTTCAAAGTAGAAAGTTCAAGACTAAGTACTCTTTGGCCAGAAATAAGTCAAATATGCAATACTCTATGGCAAACATTACATCTGAAGGAGTCAGTGAGCATGTTTAAAAAGTTCATGAGCAAGGAAAAATTTACCAGAGATATGTTCTGTAGCTCAATCTGTCACGATCACGTCTGTTCCTGTCACTGTTCCCGGACTACATCTCCCATCATCCTCTCTGCCACTCACCTGCACACACTTCACACTAATCACTGATCACCACACCCAGCTGCAGCTCATTACCTGGACTATAAAGGACTTCCACACACACCACCTCACCGCGAAGTATTGCTAACTCATGTTACAATTCCAAGCGTTTATATCCGGTCTGTCTATTGTTCTTGTTCCTGCCTCTTACCCGCTGTTGATCCATTGCTGCCTGTCCTGACCTGTGTTTTGTATACCGTTCTGTGAGTGATATCTGCCTGCCTTTTGATCTACCGCCTGTACCCTGACTACGATCCTGCCTGTCCCTCTCTGTTCCTGTTTGTTCCTGTTTTGACCCTGCCTGTACGACCACTCTCACTTGTAAATAAATGCTGCACTTGGATATCCTGCCTGAGTCTCCATTCGTAACAGAATACTTCGCCAACCCAGATCCAGCAGCTTCTGTGAGCGTGTCCAGTCCCAGCATGGATCCCGTAAGGCACCTTGTAAGCCTTCGTCAAGGTAACTGCACCTTGGAGGCACATATTCAGAGATTCCTAGATATTGCTCATCTTTCTGATTTACCGGACTGTGCCCTCATTGACTTTTTTGCATATGGACTAAATGAACCACTGAAGGACTATTTACTCACTAATGGTCCCCGAGGATCGTTTGTGGAATTTCTGGATTTTGCCCTGCTCACAGTTGGTTCACTTTTTACTGTGGGTGTCGCAGAGAAATGTGACACTATGGTGAATCATGTAATGGCTGCCACTAAAGTGAACACTCATAAAAAGGCGGTCACAACAACAACACAAAGTCAAGCCACATTTGATCTCCCAGAGTCAAGTTACGTCTCCGCTGATCGCCCAGAGCAACGTCACGCCTTCGCTGATCTGCCAGAGCAACGTCACGCCTTCGCTGATCTGCCAGAGCAACGTCACGCCTTCGCTGATCTGCCAGAGCAACGTCACGCCTTCGCTGATCTGCCAGAGCAACGTCACGCCTTCGCTGATCTGCCAGAGCAACGTCACGCCTTCGCTGATCTGCCAGAGCAACGTCACGCCTTCGCTGATCTGCCAGAGCAACGTCACGCCTTCGCTGATCTGCCAGAGCAACGTCACGCCTTCGCTGATCTGCCAGAGCAACGTCACGCCTTCGCTGATCTGCCAGAGCAACGTCACGCCTTCGCTGATCTCCCAGAGCAACGTCACGCCTTCGCTGATCTCCCAGAGCAACGTCACGCCTTCGCTGATCTCCCAGAGCAACGTCACGCCTTCGCTGATCTCCCAGAGCAACGTCACGCCTTCGCTGATCTCCCAGAGCAACGTCACGCCTTCGCTGATCTCCCAGAGCAACGTCACGCCTTCGCTGATCTCCCAGAGCAACGTCACGCCTTCGCTGATCTGCCAGAGCAACGTCACGCCTTCGCTGATCTGCCAGAGCAACGTCACGCCTTCGCTGATCTGCCAGAGCAACGTCACGCCTTCGCTGATCTGCCAGAGCAACGTCACGCCTTCGCTGATCTCCCAGAGCAACGTCACGCCTTCGCTGATCTCCCAGAGCAACGTCACGCCTTCGCTGATCTCCCAGAGCAACGTCACGCCTTCGCTGATCTCCCAGAGCAACGTCACGCCTTCGCTGATCTCCCAGAGCAACGTCACGCCTTCGCTGATCTGCCAGAGCAACGTCACGCCTTCGCTGATCTGCCAGAGCAACGTCACGCCTTCGCTGATCTGCCAGAGCAACGTCACGCCTTCGCTGATCTGCCAGAGCAACGTCACGCCTTCGCTGATCTGCCAGAGCAACGTCACGCCTTCGCTGATCTGCCAGAGCAACGTCACGCCTTCGCTGATCTGCCAGAGCAACGTCACGCCTTCGCTGATCTGCCAGAGCAACGTCACGCCTTCGCTGATCTGCCAGAGCAACGTCACGCCTTCGCTGATCTGCCAGAGCAACGTCACGTCTCTAGATCAGTCAGGGAGCGGAGAGGACTGCGTTCCTGTCACCTGGGATCCTCGCTCTGCCTGCGCCACCTGGGATCCTCGCTCTGTCTGCACCGCTCAAGCTCCTTGCGCTGCCAGCGTCATCCACGCTTCCAGCCCTGCCGGCGCCACTCAAACACCTTGCCCTGCCGGAACCACCCGAACTCCTTGCCCACAAACCCACTACGGGCTCCACTGAAATCCCCAAGAACTTTTTGGGGGGGGGCAGTGTACCTGAGGGTGGGGAGCTTGTGGGTGGGGACCCTGCTCGACCATGGCCGTTAAGGGCCTTTGAACTGTTACGGCCATCAATGGACTCTGACCCGCTAGGGTCACTTATGGACTCTGACCCGCTGGGGTCATCTATGGACCCTGACCTGCCGTGGCTGCCTGAGCCACCTGACCTGCCGTGGCTACCTGAGCCATCGGACCCGCCGTGGCTGCCCGAGGCTCCTGATCCGCCATGGCTGCCCGAGGCTCCTGACCCGCCGTGGCTGCCCGAGGCTCCTGACCCTCCGTGGTTGCCCAAGTCTCTGGAACCTGCATTGGAGATCCGTTCCAGTCTACCATTAGATCTCCAATGCACCCACCCCCCCTCCCTAGCTGTTTCATTTACGCCGCGATGACGCGCCTTCCGGGAGGGAGCGTTATGTCACGATCACGTCTGTTCCTGTCACTGTTCCCGGACTACATCTCCCATCATCCTCTCTGCCACTCACCTGCACACACTTCACACTAATCACTGATCACCACACCCAGCTGCAGCTCATTACCTGGACTATAAAGGACTTCCACACACACCACCTCACCGCGAAGTATTGCTAACTCATGTTACAATTCCAAGCGTTTATATCCGGTCTGTCTATTGTTCCTGCCTCTTACCCGCTGTTGATCCATTGCTGCCTGTCCTGACCTGTGTTTTGTTTACCGTTCTGTGAGTGATATCTGCCTGCCTTTTGATCTACCGCCTGTACCCTGACTACGATCCTGCCTGTCCCTCTCTGTTCCTGTTTGTTCCTGTTTTGACCCTGCCTGTACGACCACTCTCACTTGTAAATAAATGCTGCACTTGGATCTCCTGCCTGAGTCTCCATTCGTAACACAATCATAGGCTCATGTATGGTTGACGTTACATTAGAGTGAGGCAAAGAGTATGTATGCAAAATACATGATCTCTTGGGATAAAAAATAATTTTAAGTAGGTCTAATATGGACTTCAGTATGGCTGAAATAAATCCAGGAGTTGTCAATGAGTTGGTTTTTATAAAGGTCAAAATTGAGGTCTAATTTCCAGAAATATATTCAGTAGGTCAGATATTGACTTCTGTCTGTCTAATCTAACAACAAAAGGACCCAATGAGTCTGTAAAGAAATTTCATTGATGAGGACTTATTTGCCAGACTTATTTATTTATTTATTTATTTAAAACAAGTCTAATATCGAATTCTGTATGGCTGAAATAAAATCAGGAGTCCGTGAGTTTGTATAGAAAGTTCAAGATTGAGTACACCAGGGCCAGAAATATGCTCAGTAGGTCAAATATAGACTTCTAGATGGCTGATGTTACATCAGAAGGCCTCAATGAGTACGTATAAAAAACTTCAATGTCGAATACTCTTTGGCCATATATATGTTCAGTCGGTCAAATATGGACCACTATCTGGCTTGTCTAACCTAAGATGGAGTCAATAAGTATGTATAGGAAGTTCATGATCGAGGACTAATTTGCCAGAAATATGTTCGGTAGGTCTAATGTGGACATCTGTGGGTGAATTAACATCAGAAGGAGTTAATAGTAATGTAAGAAACGTTCAAAAGTTCAAAGTAGAAAGTTCAAGACTAAGTACTCTTGGGCCAGAAATAAGTCAAATATGCAATACTCTATGGCAGACATTACCTCTGAAGGAGTCAGTGAGTATGTTTAAAAAGTTCATGAGTAAGGAAAAATTTACCAGAGATATGTTCTGTAGCTCAATCATAGGCTCATGTATGGTTGACGTTACATTAGAGTGAGGCAAAGTGTATGTATGCAAAATACATGATCTCTTGGGACAAAAAATAATTTTAAGTAGGTCGAATATGGACTTCAGTATGGCTGAAATAAATCCAGGAGTTGTCAATGAGTCGGTTTAGAAAGGTCAAAATTGAGGTCTAATTTCCAGAAATATATTCAGTAGGTCAGATATTGACTTCTGTCTGTCTGATCTAAAATATGCAATACTCTATGGCAGACATAAATTCAGAAGGAGTCAATTTAGAAAGTTCAAGATTGAGGTCTAATTTCCAGAAATATGTTCAGTAGGTCAGATATTGACTTCTGTCTGTCTAATCTAACAACAAAAGGACCCAATGAGTCTGTAAAGAAATTTCATTGTTGAGGACTTATTTGCCAGACTTATTTATTTATTCATTTATTTATTTAAAACAAGTCTAATATCGAATTCTGTATGGCTGAAATAAAATCAGGAGTCTGTGAGTTTGTATACAAAGTTCAAGATTGAGTACACCAGAGCCAGAAATATGTTCAGTAGGTCAAATATAGACTTCTACATGACTGATGTGACATCAGAAGGCCTCAATGAGTACGTATAAAAAACTTCAATGTCGAATACTCTTTGGCCATATATATGTTCAGTTGGTCAAATATGGACCACTATCTGGCTTGTCTAACATAAGATGGAGTCAATAAGTATGTATAGGAAGTTCATGATCAAGGACTAATTTGCCAGAAATATGTTCGGTAGGTCTAATGTGGACTTCTGTGGGTGAATTAACATCAGAAGGAGTTAATAGTAATGTAAGAAACGTTCAAAAGTGCAAAGTAGAAAGTTCAAGACTGAGTACTCTTGGGCCAGAAATAAGTCAAAATATGCAATACTCTATGGCAGACATAAATTCAGAAGGAGTCAATTTAGAAAGTTCAAGATTGAGGTCTAATTTGCCAGAAATATGTTCAGTAGGTCAAATATAGACTTCTAGATGGCTGATGTGACATCAGAAGGCCTCAATGAGTATGTATAAAAAACTTCAATGTTGAATACTCTTTGGCCATATATATGTTCAGTTGATCAAATATGGACCACTATCTGGCTTGTCTAACATAAGATGGAGTCAATAAGTATGTATAGGAAGTTCATGATCGAGGACTAATTTGCCAGAAATATGTTCGGTAGGTCTAATGTGGACTTCTGTGAGTGAATAAACATCTGAAGAAGTTAATAGTAAAGTAAGAAACGTTCAAAAGTGCAAAGTAGAAAGTTCAAGACTGAGTACTCTTGTGCCAGAAATAAGTCAAAATATGCAATACTCTATGGCAGACATAAATTCAGAAGGAGTCAATATGCAATACTCGATGGTTGACATAACATCAGTGAGTATGTTTAAAAAGTTCATGAGCAAGGACAAATTTACCAGAGATATGTTCTGTAGCTCAGCCATAGGATCATGTATGGTTGACGTAACATTAGAGTGAGGCAAAGAGTATGTATGCAAAATACATGATCTCTTGGGACAAAAAATAATTTTAAGTAGGTCTAATATGGACTTCAGTATGGCTGAAATAAATCCAGGAGTTGTCAATGAGTCGGTTTAGAAAGGTCAAAATTGAGGTCTAATTTCCAGAAATAAATTCATTAGATCAGATATTGACTTCTGTCTGTCTGATCTAACAACAGAAGGACCTAATGAGTCTGTAAAGAAATTTCATTGTTGAGGACTTATTTGCCAGAAATTTTTTCACTAGGTCAAAATGGGTTCATATATGGCTGGAGTAACATCAGAGTGTATCAATGAATATGTATTGAAAGTTCAAGATTGAATACTTCTGGTCCAGAAATGTGTTCAGTAGGTCAAAAATTGACCACAGTATGGCTAATGTGATATCAGAAGGCATCAGTAAGTAAATATAAAAAGTTCAAGATCGAGTAGTCTTTGGCCAGAAATATGTCCCTTAGGTGAAATATGCAATACTGTACAGCTGACCTTTCATCGAAAGGAGTCAATGAGTATGTTTAAAAAGTGTATTGTCAAGGACTAATTTGCCAGAAATATTATCAGCAGGTCAGACTCAAGTATGGCTGAACTAACATAAGAGTGAGGCAAAGAGCAAGGAGTATACAAAACTCATGATCGAGGACTTTGGGGACAATATATATATTTTTTTTTTTAAACACGTCTAATATCGAATTCTGTATGGCTGAAATAAAATCAGGAGTCCGTGAGTTTGTATAGAAAGTTCAAGATTGAGTACACCAGGGCCAGAAATATGTTCAGTAGGTCAAATATAGACTTCTAGATGACTGATGTGACATCAGAAGGCCTCAATGAGTACGTATAAAAAACTTCAATGTCGAATACTCTTTGGCCATATATATGTTCAGTTGGTCAAATATGGACCACTATCTGGCTTGTCTAACATAAGATGGAGTCAATAAGTATGTATAGGAAGTTCATGATCAAGGACTAATTTGCCAGAAATATGTTCGGTAGGTCTAATGTGGACTTCTGTGGGTGAATTAACATCAGAAGGAGTTAATAGTAATGTAAGAAACGTTCAAAAGTGCAAAGTAGAAAGTTCAAGACTGAGTACTCTTGGGCCAGAAATAAGTCAAATATGCAATACTCTATGGCAGACATAAATTCAGAAGGAGTCAATTTAGAAAGTTCAAGATTGAGGTCTAATTTGCCAGAAATATGTTCAGTAGGTCAAATATAGACTTCTAGATGGCTGATGTGACATCAGAAGGCCTCAATGAGTATGTATAAAAAACTTCAATGTTGAATACTCTTTGGCCATATATATGTTCAGTTGGTCAAATATGGACCACTATCTGGCTTGTCTAACATAAGATGGAGTCAATAAGTATGTATAGGAAGTTCATGATCGAGGACTAATTTGCCAGAAATATGTTCGGTAGGTCTAATGTGGACTTCTGTGAGTGAATAAACATCTGAAGAAGTTAATAGTAAAGTAAGAAACGTTCAAAAGTGCAAAGTAGAAAGTTCAAGACTGAGTACTCTTGTGCCAGAAATAAGTCAAAATATGCAATACTCTATGGCAGACATAAATTCAGAAGGAGTCAATATGCAATACTCGATGGTTGACATAACATCAGTGAGTATGTTTAAAAAGTTCATGAGCAAGGACAAATTTACCAGAGATATGTTCTGTAGCTCAGCCATAGGATCATGTATGGTTGACGTAACATTAGAGTGAGGCAAAGAGTATGTATGCAAAATACATGATCTCTTGGGACAAAAAATAATTTTAAGTAGGTCTAATATGGACTTCAGTATGGCTGAAATAAATCCAGGACTTGTCAATGAGTCGGTTTAGAAAGGTCAAAATTGAGGTCTAATTTCCAGAAATAAATTCATTAGATCAGATATTGACTTCTGTCTGTCTGATCTAACAACAGAAGGACCTAATGAGTCTGTAAAGAAATTTCATTGTTGAGGACTTATTTGCCAGAAATTTTTTCACTAGGTCAAAATGGGTTCATATATGGCTGAAGTAACATCAGAGTGTATCAATGAATATGTATTGAAAGTTCAAGATTGAATACTTCTGGGCCAGAAATGTGTTCAGTAGGTCAAAAATTGACCACAGTATGGCTAATGTGATATCAGAAGGCATCAGTAAGTAAATATAAAAAGTTCAAGATCGAGTAGTCTTTGGCCAGAAATATGTCCCTTAGGTGAAATATGCAATACTGTACAGCTGACCTTTCATCGAAAGGAGTCAATGAGTATGTTTAAAAAGTGTATTGTCAAGGACTAATTTGCCAGAAATATTATCAGCAGGTCAGACTCAAGTATGGCTGAACTAACATAAGAGTGAGGCAAAGAGCAAGGAGTATACAAAACTCATGATCGAGGACTTTGGGGACAATATATATATATTTTTTTTAAACACGTCTAATATCGAATTCTGTATGGCTGAAATAAAATCAGGAGTCCGTGAGTTTGTATAGAAAGTTCAAGATTGAGTACACCAGGGCCAGAAATATGTTCAGTAGGTCAAATATAGACTTCTAGATGACTGATGTGACATCAGAAGGCCTCAATGAGTACGTATAAAAAACTTCAATGTCGAATACTCTTTGGCCATATATATGTTCAGTTGGTCAAATATGGACCACTATCTGGCTTGTCTAACATAAGATGGAGTCAATAAGTATGTATAGGAAGTTCATGATCAAGGACTAATTTGCCAGAAATATGTTCGGTAGGTCTAATGTGGACTTCTGTGGGTGAATTAACATCAGAAGGAGTTAATAGTAATGTAAGAAACGTTCAAAAGTGCAAAGTAGAAAGTTCAAGACTGAGTACTCTTGGGCCAGAAATAAGTCAAAATATGCAATACTCTATGGCAGACATAAATTCAGAAGGAGTCAATTTAGAAAGTTCAAGATTGAGGTCTAATTTGCCAGAAATATGTTCAGTAGGTCAAATATAGACTTCTAGATGGCTGATGTGACATCAGAAGGCCTCAATGAGTATGTATAAAAAACTTCAATGTTGAATACTCTTTGGCCATATATATGTTCAGTTGGTCAAATATGGACCACTATCTGGCTTGTCTAACATAAGATGGAGTCAATAAGTATGTATAGGAAGTTATTTATTGTCTAATTTCCAGAAATATGTTCAGTAGGTCAGATATTGACTTCTGTCTGTCTGATCTAACAACAGAAGGAGCCAATGAGTCTGTATAGAAATTTCATTGTTGAGGAATTATTTGCTAGAAATTTTTTCACTAGGTCAAAATGGGTTCATATATGGCTGAAGTAACATCAGAGTGTATCTGTTATGATCACCGTCTGTTCCTGTCAGTTCCCGGACTACATTACCCATAATCCTCTCTGCCAATCACCTGCACTCACTCCATCAATCACTATTACTAATCACCACACCCAGCTGCAGTACATTAACAGGGCTATAAAGGACTCACACTCACACCACCAGTTTGCGAAGTCTTGATTCCTAGTGACAATTCTGAGCGTTTCCTTGTATCCTGTCTGCCTGTGATTGATCTTGTCTGTTACCCATTCTTGACCCGTTGCTGCCTGTCCTGACTCCTGTTATACTGTTCTGTAAATGATATCCGCCTGCCTCGATCTACTGCCTGTGCCCTGACTACGACTCTGCCTGTTCCTGTTTGTTCCTGTTTTGACCCTGCCTGTACGACCACTCTACTTTAATAAAATGCTGCATTTGGATCTCTGCCTCAGTCCCGCATTGTTACAGAAGACTTCGCCGCCACCACAATCCAGCAGCTTTCCCGGAGAGCATATAAACGGTATGGACATTGCTCAATTATTGTTGTGGAGTACGCAGGGTACACGATCGCTAGAGGAATATGTGCAGGAATATTTGAACATTGCTTACCTCTCTGATATTCCGGACTGTGCTCTGATTGACTTCTTTTGTGATGGCGTCAACCAACCTCTCCAGAGTAGATTAAGACGAGAGGGACCGCGTTCATCACTCTGCGGTTTTATGGACTATGCTCTGTTGTTAGTTGGTTCTCCATTTACTGTGGGTGTCGCGGAGGAATGCGATTCCTCGGCTGGCTGTGTAATGGCCGCCGCGCCTAAGGACACTCACAAGATGGCGGCTCCCATAACAGCAACACCAGTCAACGTCTCCGCTGATCGCCCAGAGTCACGTCACGTCTCCGCTGATCGCCCAGAGTCACGTCACGTCTCCACTGATCGCCCAGAGTCACGTCACGTCTCCGCTGATCGCCCAGAGTCACGTCACGTCTCCGCTGATCGCCCAGAGTCACGTCACGTCTCCGCTGATCGCCCAGAGTCACGTCACGTCTCCGCTGATCGCCCAGAGTCACGTCACGTCTCCGCTGATCGCCCAGAGTCACGTCACGTCTCCGCTGATCGCCCAGAGTCACGTCACGTCTCCGCTGATCGCCCAGAGTCACGTCACGTCTCCGCTGATCGCCCAGAGTCACATCACGTCACTGGTCCTGTCCGAGAGCGGAGAGGATTGCGTTCCAGCATGAATGATCCTCCACTGACTACAGCACGAGCAGCTGGCATTCCGAAACCCACGGCCGCTTCGCTCTCAAGCCCGCCGGACGCAACGCCCTCAAGCCCGCCTGTTGCAACGCCCTCAAGCTCGCCGGTTGCAAGGCCCTCAAGCTCGCCGGTTGCAAGGCCCTCAAGCTCGCCGGTGGCAAGGCCCTCAAGCTCGCCGGTGGCAAGGCCCTCAAGCTCGCCGGTGGCAAGGCCCTCAAGCTCGCCGGTGGCAAGGCCCTCAAGCTCGCCGGTGGCAAGGCCCTCAAGCTCGCCGGTGGCAAGGCCCTCAAGCTCGCCGGTGGCAAGGCCCTCAAGCTCGCCGGTGGCAAGGCCCTCAAGCTCGCCGGTGGCAAGGCCCTCAAGCTCGCCGGTGGCAAGGCCCTCAAGCTCGCCGGTGGCAAGGCCCTCAAGCTCGCCGGTGGCAAGGCCCTCAAGCTCGCCGGTGGCAAGGCCCTCAAGCTCGCCGGTGGCAAGGCCCTCAAGCTCGCCGGTGGCAACGCTCTCAAGCTCGCCGGTTGCTATGGACTTAAGCACCCTGGACGCGATGGACGAAATGGCTGCTTTGCCAGTGCCCACGGGCAAGATGGCCGCCCCTTCGGTGTCTGTAAATTCAGAGCCTGCTCCAGCCAGTGAATCTTCTCCAGAATCCATTCCAGCCAGTGAGTCCACTCCAGAGCCTGCTCTCCCTGTCAGTCCTGTGATGGCCAAGAGGGCTGTCTTCACTTTTTATGTTTTGGCGGTCTTGCGTGCCTGGAGGAGGCATTCAGGCATTTTTGACTCTGGACCAGTCTACCAGTCCGCTGCCGTCCCGGTGCAGCCCGAGCCCGCTGCCGTCCCGGAGCAGCCCGAGCCCGCTGCCGTCCCGGAGCTGTCTGCTCTCCTTGATACGTCACCAAACTGCCCGCTCTCCTTGATACGGCCATGGAGGCCGTCACCGAACTGCCCGCTCTCCTTGATACGGCCCCGGAGGCCGTCACCGAACTGCCCGCTCTCCTTGATACGGCCACAGAACAGCCTTGGTCGGCCCTGCCACCACCGCCCAGGCCATTTGTCCTGCCGCTGCCACTCAGGCCATCTGCCCTGCTGGCGCCACCCGAGCTCCTTGCCCATGAACCCGCCAATGCCTCTGTTGATTTCCCCAAGAACTTTTTGGGGGGGGGCAGTATAGGTATAGGGTGGGGAGCTGGTGGGTGGGGACCTTGCCTGACCTGCCGTGGCTGCCCGAGCTGCCTGACCTGCCGTGGCTGCCCGAGCCGCCTGACCTGCCGTGGCTGCCCGAGCCGCCTGACCCGCCGTGGCTGCCCGAGCCGCCTGACCCGCCGTGGCTGCCCGAGCCGCCTGACCCGCCGTGGCTGCCCGAGCCGCCTGACCCGCCGTGGCTGCCCGAGCCGCCTGACCCGCCGTGGCTGCCCGAGCCGCCTGACCCGCCGTGGCTGCCCGAGCCGCCTGACCCGCCGTGGCTGCCCGAGCCGCCTGACCCGCCGTGGCTGCCCGAGCCGCCTGACCCGCCGTGGCTGCCCGAGCCGCCTGACCCGCCGTGGCTGCCCGAGCCGCCTGACCCGCCGTGGCTGCCCGAGCCACCTGACCCACCCTGGTTACCTGAGTTCCTGGACCTGCATTGGGGACCCTGTTCCTATCTGCATGCAGGTCCCCAATGCACCCACCCACCCTCCCTAGCTGTTCCTTTTACGCCGCGAGGACGCGCCTTCCCGGAGGGGGGCGTTATGTTATGATCACCGTCTGTTCCTGTCAGTTCCCGGACTACATTACCCATAATCCTCTCTGCCAATCACCTGCACTCACTCCATCAATCACTATCACTAATCACCACACCCAGCTGCAGTACATTAACAGGGCTATAAAGGACTCACACTCACACCACCAGTTTGCGAAGTCTTGATTCCTAGTGACAATTCTGAGCGTTTCCTTGTATCCTGTCTGCCTGTGATTGATCTTGTCTGTTACCCATTCTTGACCCGTTGCTGCCTGTCCTGACTCCTGTTATACTGTTCTGTGAATGATATCCGCCTGCCTCGATCTACTGCCTGTGCCCTGACTACGACTCTGCCTGTTCCTGTTTGTTCCTGTTTTGACCCTGCCTGTACGACCACTCTACTTTAATAAAATGCTGCATTTGGATCTCTGCCTCAGTCCCGCATTGTTACAGTATCAATGAATATGTATTGAAAGTTCAAGATTGAATACTCGTGGGCCAGAAATATGTTCATTTGGTCAAAAATTGACCACAGTATGGCTAATGTGATATCAGAAGGGGTCAGTAAGTAAATATAAAAAGTTCAACATCGAGTAGTCTTTGGCCAGAAACATGTCCCTTAGGTGAAATATGCAATACTGTACCGCTGACCTTTCATAGAAAGGAGTCAATGAGTATGTTTAAAAAGTGTATTGTCAAGGACTAATTTGCCAGAAATATTATCAGCAGGTCAGACTCATGTATGGCTGAAGTAACATCAGAGTGAGGCAAAGAGCAAGGAGTATACAAAACTCATGATCGAGGACTTTGGGGACAATATTTTATTTTTTTAAACAAGTCTAACATCGAATTCTGTATGGCTGAAATAAAATCAGGAGTCCGTGAGTTTGTATAGAAAGTTCAAGATTGAGTACACCAGGGCCAGAAATTGTTCAGTAGTTCAAATATAGACTTCTAGATGGCTGATGTGACATCAGAAGGCCTCAATGAGTACGTATAAAAACGTCCATGTCGAATACTCTTTGGCCATATATATGTTCAGTCGGTCAAATATGGACCACTATCTGGCTTGTCTAACATAAGATGGAGTCAATAAGTATGTACAGGAAGTTCATGATCGAGGACTAATTTGCCAGAAATATGTTTGGTAGGTCTAATGTGGACTTCTGTGGGTGAATTAACATCAGAAGGAGTTAATAGTATTGTATGAAACGTTCAAAAGTTCAAAATAGAAAGTTCAAGACTAAGTACTCTTTGGCTAGAAATAAGTCAAATACGCAATACTCGATGGCAAACATTACATCTGAAGGAGTCAGTGAGTATGTTTAAAAAGTTCATGAGCAAGGAAAAATAGGTCAAACATTCAGTAGGTCAAACATGAGCACATGTATGGCTAAGTAACATCAGAGTGAGGCAATGAGTGTGTATAGAAAGTTCATGATTGAGGACTCGGGACAAATTAGTTTTAAATATGTCTAATATAGACTTCTGTATGGCTGAAATAAAATTAGAAGGAGTCAGTGAGCATGCATGGAATGTTTAAGATTGAGGACTAATCTTCCAGAAATATTTTCAGTAGATCAGACTCATGTATGGAGTCAATGAGTATGTATAGAAAATTGAGGGAGGACTAGTTTGCCAGAAAACTACCTATTAGGTCAATTATACAAAACTCTATGGCTTATTTATCATCCAAAGGAGTCAATAATTATATATAAAAGTTCAACATCGAGTTTGCTAGAAATATGGCTGACGTGTAATCACTATTCAATGTTTAAAAAGTTCTTGACCACAGAAAGTTCATGATCGAGCATGCTAGGTCAGAAAAAAATTAAGTAGGTCTAATCTAGCAGAAGTCTATTTTAGACCTACTTAATTTTTATGGCTGAAATGCATGTATTTATTATACATTTTCTTTTTTGTATTAAAGAAGTATATGTGCCGTTGCATTGCAATGCTTACAAGTATTTAGTTTTTGCATTGAAGAGTTCACATAACATATTTTCCGAGTTCATTGCAGTACACTGAATAGAAAAAAAACATACACATGCTATAATATAACAACAAACTCATTTCGTCTGTGCGATGAAGAGATAACATAGCGGTATTGCATAAGTTCTAAATTATTCATTTATGCTTTAAAGACGTAATATATATTTATATATATTATATAATAATATAATAGTTATGTTGTGCATATGAGAAAAACAAAACAGGTGCTTGTTGCACTGCGTTGTATACAAGAACGAACACGTATATGCATGCACTGTTTCCTTACATTGTACACAAGAACTAATGTATTCCTCCTGCACTGAAGAGATAACACAAAACCACCTACATTGAATTGTAGTAACTTAAACCGTTGTACAGTGCAGCGATAACACAACATTTGTTTCATTGCAGTAACACAATCCGTTTTGCAGTGAAGAAATAACACGACAGGTGCTTGTCGCACTGCATTGCATGCAAGAATAAACTCTTTCCTTTGTGCATTGAGAAAACAAATATATGCTGATGCATTGCAGTGAATGCAAGAGCTAACTGTTTCATTGCATTGCACACAATAATTAACTTATGTTGTGCATAGAAGAAATTAATATAACATATATGTGCTATTGCCTTTCAATGCCTTCAAGAAATAACATGTAAGTTATGATAGTTTCCTTGCAATGAATACAAAAACTAACGTATTCCTATTGCATTGAAGAGATAACACATAACGTGTTGCGATGTATGAACTAACGCATCCATTGAGATTAACACAACGCATTGCATTAGTTTTGCAGTGAAAAGATAACACGGCAGGTGCTTGTTGTACTACGTTGCATACAAGAACGAACACGGATATGCTGTTGCATTGCAAGGCATCAAGAACTGTTTCAGTGCTTTGCATACAATAATTAAATTACGCTGTGAATAGAAGAATTTTATATACTGAGATAACACGACAGGTGCTTGTAGTACTGCGTTGCATAGAAGAACGAACGCGGGTATGCCGTTGCATTGCAATGTCAGAACTGTTTTTACTGCTTTGCAAACAATATGTTGTGCATATGTGGCGAGAAAGCGGTACAGGTTAACGCACACACAAGCTCAAGTTTGACTACTTGTAGAAAATTCGACTACGCCACCTGGGAGGGTTTCACCCAGGAATAAATAAATCCCAAAGTTTGTTATTAGGTCACACAGGTTCGATTCTCTTAAAAAATAATGTAGGCAGGAAACGTGGGCATCATATAAAAATACAAATTTATTCACAACTTGAATTCAAGATAGAAAAATCACTTAAAATAGACTCAATGATATAGTACCATTCATAACAGCTCTCAGTGACACTGCAAAATAAATTTACACAAAATGAAATTTCAAAAAGACAAAAACAGCACACAAAAATAAATCACAAACTTAAATTATACCAAATTACAAAAAACAACCTTAACAAAAAGGGAATGTCCTCACTGGTAAAAAGGTCCAGTGACAGACAATTACACAAATAACAAAAACAACCAGAAAGAAGAAACATTAAACAAAACCAATTTACACAACTTCCAAATAAACTAAACAATATAATATAATTACAGGGCTGGGGTTACCCACCGGAGTGATCACCAGCGCTAGTTATCCAAAAGCACACTTCCACACACACCCCACCGTGAACTCCGATCACACACTCGTACACTTCAAAAGTGTCACACGGCAAACGTTGAAGCAGCACCACCACCACAAAAAGATCTTTCACCCGTGGGACCCCAGCTCCTGAAAGAAAGCAAAACCAAAATAAATAAATCAAACAGAAATAAATGAAAAGCAAATTACAGTCACAATTCCACCGTAACACGATGGGCAACAGTCACCACAACACAGTACAAGTCACCGTATACAAATCTGCAAAAGAAACAAAAATAAACGAAAAACTATTAAAGGTTTGAGGAAAACAGGACTCGAAGGAGCGGCCACGTCGTCCTTAGGCCAGCCCCAATAAATGTACGATCGTCCACCCCAAAATAAACACAAAAAAAAGTCAGTTAAACCCAATCACAGAAACCAGACGGCAGCAGCAGAAGTCCCTTTAAATAGTTGTAATCCGATATCGTTCGCTCGGCGCGCTGCGGAGACAGAACCGAGCTGCAATAATAATCGCCCAGGACGAAAGGGAGAATCCTATAGCATGCGTGAATGATACAAACACAAAACAGGGTTACTATTAATTGCACAATCACACACCGAAATTCCCCCCCGTAAACCCAACAAAACTTACCAAATGCGGATAGACGAGTTTTACAATCAGTTCACTGCTCAGGATACACAGCCTTCAAATAACCCGCTGGTAAAACTGAAGTACAGGGACTGCACATTAATCAAACCACCCGCCCCTCAGTGAAACGAGACCTAGCTTACAATAAAACTTCCTCATACCTGAAAGGAGGGCAGTAATCGCATCCAAAACAGCATCCGGAGAAACACACAAACCGATGAAAAGACAGGCTGGTGTACAATAAGCAAGCTATTAGTGCAACAAGCAATAATAAACAGTTAGCAAAATGCTACGTGCTAACAGCACATACCTGAAACCGCTGAAACAAAACAGAAAAAGGGGGGGGATCCGGACGTGACGCGTCCCAGGCTGCAACCAACCAGCCCTGAAATAGTGCCCACTCGCTGCTGATTGGTGCTCATGAGCGTCAATCACCAGCCTTACCTCATTCATACTGTCACACATAGAAGAAAAACAAAACAGGTGCTTGTTGCGCTGCGTTGCATACAAGAACGAACACGTATATGCTGTTGCATTGCAAGGCATCAAGAGCTGTTTCAGTGCTTTGCATACAATAGTTAACTTATTACGCTGTGAATAGAAGAATTTTATATACTGTTTCCTTGCACTGTGTACAAAAACTAACATGCGCATTTAATTTCAGTAACACAATCCGTTTTGCAGTGAAGAGATAACAAGACAGGTGCTTGTTGTACTGTGTTGCATAGAAGAACGAACGCGGATATGCCGTTGCATTGCAATGTCAGAACTATTTCAGTGCATTGCAAACAATATGTTGTGCATAGAAGAAAAACAAAACAGGTGCTTGTTGCGCTGCGTTGCATACAAGAACGAACACGTATATCAAGGCACGCATTGCAAGGCATCAAGAGCTGTTTCAGTGCTTTGCATACAATATTTAACTTATTACGCTGTGAATAGAATAATTTTATATACTGTTTCCTTGCACTGTGTACAAAAATTAAAATGCGCATTTAATTGCAGTAACACAATCCGTTTTGCAGTGAAGAGATAGCACGACAGGTGCTTGTTGTACTACGTTGCATAGAAGAACGAACGCGGATGTGCCGTTGCATTGCAATGCCAGAACTGTTCCAGTGCATTGCAAACAATATGTTGTGCATAGAAGAAAAACAAAACAGGTGCTTGTTGCGCTGCGTTGCATATAAAACAAGAACGAACACGTATATGCATCCGTTATGCATTGAGATTAACACATAACGTGCATTGCATTAGTTTAGCAGTGAAAATTGTAAGTTATGCAGTTTCCTTACATTGTACACAAGAACTAATGTATTCCTCCTGCACTGAAGAGATAACACAAAACCACCTACATTGAATTGTAGTAACTTAAACCGTTGTACAGTGCAGCGATAACACATAACATATGTTTCATTGCAGTAACACAATCCGTTTTGCAGTGACGAAATAACACGACAGGTGCTTGTCGCACTGCATTGCATGCAAGAACAAACTCTTTCCTTTGTGCATTGAGAAAGCAAATATATGCTGATGCATTGCAATGAATGCAAGAGCTAACTGTTTCATTGCATTGCACACAATAAATAACTTATGTTGTGCATAGAAGATATTAATATAACATATATGTGCTATTGCCTTTCAATGCCTTCAAGAAATAACATGTAAGTTATGCAGTTTCCTTGCAATGAATACAACAACTAACCTATTCCTATTGCATTGAAGAGATAACACATAACGTGGTGTTGCGATGAATGAACAAACGCATCCATTGAGATTAACACACATAACGCATTGCATTAGATTTGCAGTGAAGGGATAACACGACAGGTGCTTGTTGTACTACGTTGCATACAAGAACGAACACGGATATGCTATTGCATTGCAAGGCATCAAGAACTGTTTCAGTGCTTTGCATACAATAGTTAACTTATTACGCTGTGAATAGAAGAATTTTATATACTGAGATAACACGACAGGTGCTTGTTGTACTGCGTTGCATAGAAGAACGAACGCGGATATGCCGTTGCATTGCAATGTCAGAACTGTTTCAGTGCATTGCAAACAATATGTTGTGCATAGAAGGAAAACAAAACAGGTGCTTGTTGCGCTGCGTTGCATACAAGAACGAACACGTATATGCTGTTGCATTGCAAGGCATCAAGAGCTGTTTCAGTGCTTTGCATACAATATTTAACTTATTACGCTGTGAATAGAAGAATTTTATATACTGTTTCCTTGCACTGTGTACAAAAACTAAAATGCGCATTTAATTGCAGTAACACAATCCGTTTTGCAGTGAAGAAATAACACGACAGGTGCTTGTCGCACTGCATTGCACGCAAGAACAAGCTCTTTCCTTTGTGCATTGAGAAAACAAATATATGCTGATGCATTGCAATGAATGCAATAGCTAACTGTTTCATTGCATTGCACACAATAAATAACTTATGTTGTGCATAGAAGAAATTAATATAACATATATGTGCTATTGCCTTTTGCGCCTTCAAGAAATAACATGTAAGTTATACAGTTTCCTTGCAATGAATACAAAAACTAAGGTATTCCTATTGCAGTGAAGAGATAACACATAACGTGCATTGCATTAGTTTTGCAGTGAAAAGATAACACGGCAGGTGCTTGTTGTACTACGTTGCATACAAGAACGAACACGGATATGCTGTTGCATTGCAAGGCATCAAGAACTGTTTCAGTGCTTTGCATACAATAGTTAACTTATTACGCTGTGAATAGAAGAATTTTATATACTGAGATAACACGACAGGTGCTTGTTGTACTGTGTTGCATAGAAGAACGAACGCGGATATGCCGTTGCATTGCAATGTCAGAACTATTTCAGTGCATTGCAAACAATATGTTGTGCATAGAAGAAAAACAAAACAGGTGCTTGTTGCGCTGCGTTGCATAATACAAGAACGATCACGTATATGCATCCGTTATGCTTTGAGATTAACACATAACGTGCATTGCATTAGTTTAGCAGTGAAACTTTTAAGTTATGCGCTGTTTCTTTACATTGTACACAAGAACTAATGTATTCTAATGTATTGTAACACAAAACCACCTACATTGAATTGTAGTAACTTAAACCGTTTTACAGTGCAGCAATAACACATAACGTTTGTTTCATTGCAGTAACACAATCCGTTTTGCAGTGAAGAAATAACACGACAGGTGCTTGTCGCACTGCATTACATGCAAGAATAAACTCTGTATGGGTGATTTAACATCAGAAGGAGTCAATGGTACTATATGAAACGTTCAAAAGTTCAAAGTAGAAAGTTTAAGATTGAGTACTATTTCACCAGAAATATGTCATTTTTAGGTCAAATATGCAATACTCTATGGTTGACATAACATCAATGAGTATGTTTAAAAAGTTCATGAGCAAGGACAAATTTACCAGAGATATGTTCTGTAGTTCAACCATAGGCTCATGTATGGTTGACGTAACATTAGAGTGAGGCAAAGAGTATGTATGCAAAATACATGATCTCTTGGGACAGAAAATAATTTTAAGTAGGTCGAGAAATAAGTCAAAATATGCAATACTCTATGGCAGACATAAATTCAGAAGGAGTCAATTTAGAAAGTTCAAGATTGAGGTCTAATTTGCCAGAAATATGTTCAGTAGGTCAAATAAAGACTTCTAGATGGCTAATTTGACATCAGAAGGCCTCAATGAGTACATATAAAAACTTCAATGTCGAATACTCTTTGGCCATATATATGTTCAGTCGGTCAAATATGGACCACTATCTGGCTTGTCTAACATAAGATGGAGTCAATAAGTATGTATAGGAAGTTCATGATCGAGGACTAATTTGCCAGAAATATGTTCGGTAGGTCTAATGTGGACTTCTGTGGGTGAATTAACATCAGAAGGAGTTAATAGTATTGTATGAAATGTTCAAAAGTTCAAAGTAGAAAGTTCAAGACTAAGTACTCTTTGGCCAGAAATAAGTCAAATATGCAATTCTCTATGGCAAACATTACATCTGAAGGAGTCAGTGAGTATGTTTAAAAAGTTCATGAGCAAGGATAAATTTACCAGAGCTATGTTCTGTTGCTCAATCATAGGCTCATGTATGGTTGACGTTACATTAGAGTGAGGCAAAGTGTATGTATGCAAAATACCTGATCTCTTGGGACAGAAAATAATTTTAAGTAGGTCTAATATGGATTTATGTATGGCTGAAATAAATTCAGGAGTTGTCAATGAGTCGGTTTAGAAAGGTCAAGACTGAGGTCTAATTTCGAGAAATATGTTCAGAGGTCAGATATTGACTTCTGTCTGTCTGATCTAACAACAAAAGGAGCCAATGAGTCTGTAAAGAAATTTCATCGTTGAGGACTTATTTGCTAGACTTATTTATTTATTTATTTATTTATTTATTTAAAACAAGTCTAATATCGAATTCTGTATGGCTGAAATAAAATCAGGAGTCTGTGAGTTTGTATACAAAGTTTCAAGATTGAGTACACCAGAGCCAGAAATATGTTCAGTAGGTCAAATATAAAAAAAATTTAAGTAGGTCTAATATGGACTTGTGTATGGCTGAAATAAAATCAGAAGGCATCAATGAGTATATAAAAAAAAACTTCAGTGTTGAATAATCTTTAGGCCAGAAGTATGTTCAGTTGGTCAAATAGCGACTACTGTCTTGCTTATCTAACATTAGATGGAGTCAATAAGTATGTATAAGAAGTTCATGATTGAGGACTAATTTTCCAGAAATATGTTCAGTAGGTCTAATATAGACTTCTGTATGGGTGATTTAACATGAGAAGGAGTCAATGATACTATATGAAACGTTCAAAAGTTCAAAGTAGAAAGTTTAAGATTGAGTACTATTTCACCAGAAATATGTCATTTTAGGTCAAATATGCAATACTCTATGGTTGACATAACATCAATGAGAATGTTTAAAAAGTTCATGAGCAAGAACAAATTTACCAGAGATATGTTCTGTAGTTCAACCATAGGCTCATGTATGGTTGACGTAACATTAGAGTGAGGCAAAGAGTATGTATGCAAAATACATGATCTCTTGGGACAAAAAATAATTTTAAGTAGGTCTAATATGGACTTCAGTATGGCTGAAATAAATCCAGGAGTTGTCAATGAGTCGGTTTAGAAAGGTCAAAATTGAGGTCTAATTTCCAGAAATATGTTCTCTAGGTCAGATATTGACTTCTGTCTGTCTGATCTAACAACAAAAGGAGCCAAAGAGTCTGTAAAGAAATTTCATTGTTGAGGACTTATTTGCCAGAATTTATTTATTTATTTAAAACAAGTCTAATATCAAATTCTGTATGGCTGAAATAAAATCAGTAGTCTGTGAGTTTGTATACAAAGTTCAAGATTGCGTACACCAGAGCCAGAAATATGTTCAGTAGGTCAAATATAGACTTCTAGATGACTGATGTGACATCAGAAGGATGTCACATCAATGAGTATGTATAAAAAACTTCAATGTCGAATACTCTTTGGCCATATCAGTCGGTCAAATATGGACCACTATCTGGCTTGTCTAACATAAGATGGAGTCAATAAGTATGTATAGGAAGTTCATGATCAAGGACTAATTTGCCAGAAATATGTTCGGTAGGTCTAATGTGGACTTCTGTGAGTGAATTAACATCAGAAGCATTAATAATAAAGTAAGAAACGTTCAAAAGTGCAAAGTATAAAGTTCAAGACTGAGTACTCTTGGGCCAGAAATAAGTCAAAATATGCAATACTCTATGGCAGACATAAATTCAGAAGGAGTCCCTATGGTTGACATAACATCAATGAGTATGTTTAAAAAGTTCATGAGCAAGGACAAATTTACCAGAGATATGTTCTGTGGTTCAACCATAGGCTCATGTATGGTTGACGTAACATTAGAGTGAGGCAAAGAGTATGTATGCAAAATACATGATCTCTTGGGACAAAAACTCCTTTTAAGTAGGTCTAATATGGACTTCAGTATGGCTGAAATCAATCCAGGAGTTGTCAATGAGTCGGTTTAGAAAGGTCAAAATTGAGGTCTAATTTCCAGAAATATATTCAGTAGGTCAGATATTGACTTCTGTCTGTCTGATCTAACAACAGAAGGAGCTAATGAGTCTGTAAAGAAATTTCATTGTTGAGGACTTATTTGCCAGAAATTTTTTCACTAGGTCAAAATGGGTTCATATATGGCTGAAGTAACATCAGAGTGTATCAATGAATATGTATTGAAAGTTCAAGATTGAATACTTCTGGGCCAGAAATGTGTTTATTTGGTCAAAAATTGACCACAGTATGGCTAATGTAATATCAGAAGGCATCAGTAAGTAAATATAAAAAGTTCAAGATCTAGTAGTCTTTGGCCAGAAATATGTCCCTTAGGTGAAATATGCAATACTGTACAGCTGACCTTTCATCGAAAGGAGTCAATGAGTATGTTTAAAAAGTGTATTGTCAAGGACTAATTTGCCAGAAATATTATCAGCAGGTCAGACTCATGTATGGCTGAACTAACATCAGAGTGAGGCAAAGAGCAAGGAGTATACAAAACTCATGATCGAGGACTTTGGGGACAATTTATTTATTTATTTTTTTTAAACAAGTCTAATATCGAATTCTGTATGGCTGAAATAAAATCAGGAGTCCGTGAGTTTGTATAGAAAGTTCAAGATTGAGTACACCAGGGCCAGAAATATGTTCAGTAGGTCAAATATAGACTCCTAGATGGCTGATGTGACATCAGAAGGCCTCAATGAGTACGTATAAAAAACTTCAATGTCGAATACTCTTTGGCCATATATATGTTCAGTCGGTTAAATATGGACCACTATCTGGCTTGACTAACATAAGATGGAGTCAATAAGTATGTATAGGAAGTTCATGATCGAGGACTAATTTGTCAGAAATATGTTCGGTAGGTCTAATGTGGACTTCTGTGGGTGAATTAACATCAGAAGGAGTCAATAGTAATGTATGAAACGTTCAAAAGTACAAAGTATAAAGTTCAAGACTAAGTACTAATTTGCCAGAAATATGTTCAGTAGGTCAAACATGTTTGTAAGTAAGATCAGAGTGAGGCAATGAGTGTGTATAGAAAGTTCATGATTGAGAACTCGGGACAAATTAGTTTTAAGTATGTCTAATATAGACTTCTGTATGGCTGAAATAAAATCAGGAGTCAATGAGCATGTATAGAATGTTCAAGACTGAGGACTAATTTGCCAGAAATATTTTCAATAGGTCGCCTGACCAGAAGATATGTATGGCTGAAGTAACATCAGAGTGAGGCAAAGAGCAAGAGTATACAAAACTCATGATCGAGGACTCGGGGGACAATTTTTTTAAGCAAGTCTAATATCGATTTCTGTATGGCTGAAATAAAATCAGGAGTCCGTGAGTTTGTATAGAAAGTTCAAGATTGAGTTCTCTTGGGCCAGAATTTATGTTCAGAAGATCAAATGTAGACTTCTAGATGGCTGATGTTACATCAGAAGGCATCAATAAGAATGTATAAAAAGTTCAATATTCAATTCTCTTTGCCCAGAAATTTGTTCAGTAGAGATTTCTGTATGGGTGAAGCATCATCAGTAGGAGTCAATAGTAATGTAAAAAAGTTCAAGATTGAATAAACATATCAAATATCCAATTCTCAATGGCTATCATCAGAAAGTATCAATGAGTTTGTATAAAAAGTTCATGATCAAAGACTAAGAAATATGTTCAGTAGGTCAAACATGAGCACATGTATGGCTGAAGTAACATCAGAGTGAGGCAATGAGTGTGTATAGAAAGTTCATGATTGAGGACTCGGGACAAATTAGTTTTAAATATGTCTAATATAGACTTCTGTATGGCTGAAATTAAATTAGAAGGAGTCAACGAGCATGCATGGAATGTTTAAGATTGAGTACTAATCTTCCAGAAATATTTTCAGTAGATCAGACTCATGTATGGAGTCAATGAGTATGTATAGAAAATTGAGGGAGGACTAGTTTGCCAGAAAACTACCTATTAGGTCAATTATACAAAACTCTATGGCTTATGTATCATCCAAAGGAGTCAATAATTATATATAAAAGTTCAACATCGAGTAGTTTCTTGCTAGAAATATGGCTGACGTGTAAATCACTATTCAGTGTTTAAAAAGTTGATCACAGAAAGTTCATGATCGAGGATGCTAGGTCAGAAAAAAATTAAGTAGGTCTAATCTAGCAGAAGTCTATTTTAGACCTACTTAATTTTTATGGCTGAAATGCATGTATTTATTATAAATTTTCTTTTTTGTATTAAGGAAGTATATGTGCTGTTGCATTGCAAAGCTTACAAGTATTTAGTTTTTGCATTGAAGAGGTCACATAACATATTTTCCGAGTTCATGGCAGTACACTGAATAGAAAAAAAAAACATAAACATGCTATAATATAACAACAAACTCATTTCGTCTGTGCGATGAAGAGATAACATAGCGGTATTGCATAAGTTCTAACTTATTCATTTATGCTTTAAAGACGTAATATATATTTATATGTATTATATAATAATATAATAGTTATGTTGTGCATAGAAGAAAAACAAAACAGGTGCTTGTTGCACTGCGTTGTATACAAGAACGAACACGTATGCATCCGTTATGCATTGAGATTAACACATAACGTGCATTGCATTAGTTTAGCAGTGGAAATTGTAAGTTATGCAGTTTCCTTACATTGTACACAAGAACTAATGTATTCCTCCTGCACTGAAGAGATAACAAAAAACCACCTACATTGAATTGTAGTAACTTAAACCGTTGTACAGTGCAGCGATAACACATAACATTTGTTTCATTGCAGTGACACAATCCGTTTTGCAGTGAAGAAATAACACGACAGGTTACATGCAACTGCATTACATGCAAGAACAAACTCTTTCCTTTGTGCATTGAGAAAACAAATATATGCTGATGCATTGCAATGAATGCAAGAGCTAACTGTTTCATTGCATTGCACACAATAATTAACTTATGTTGTGCATAGAAGATATTAATATAACATATATGTGCTATTGCCTTTCAATGCCTTCAAGAAATAACATGTAAGTTATGCAGTTTCCTTGCACTGAATACAACAACTAACCTATTCCTATTGCATTGAAGAGATAACACATAACGTGGTGTTGCGATGAATGAACAAACGCATCCATTGAGATTAACACACATAACGCATTGCATTAGATTTGCAGTGAAGGGATAACACGACAGGTGCTTGTTGTACTACGTTGCATACAAGAACGAACACGGATATGCTGTTGCATTGCAAGGCATCAAGAACTGTTTCAGTGCTTTGCATACAATAGTTAACTTATTACGCTGTGAATAGAAGAATTTTATATACTGAGATAACACGACAGGTGCTTGTTGTACTGCGTTGCATAGAAGAACGAACGCGGATATGCCGTTGCATTGCAATGTCAGAACTGTTTCAGTGCATTGCAAACAATATGTTGTGCATAGAAGGAAAACAAAACAGGTGCTTGTTGCACTGCGTTGCATACAAGAACGAACACGTATATGCTGTTGCATTGCAAGGCATCAAGAGCTGTTTCAGTGCTTTGCATACAATAGTTAACTTATTACGCTGTGAATAGAAGAATTTTATATACTGTTTCCTTGCACTGTGTACAAAAACTAACATGCGCATTTAATTTCAGTAACACAATCCGTTTTGCAGTGAAGAGATAACAAGACAGGTGCTTGTTGTACTGTGTTGCATAGAAGAACGAACGCGGATATGCCGTTGCATTGCAATGTCAGAACTATTTCAGTGCATTGCAAACAATATGTTGTGCATAGAAGAAAAACAAAACAGGTGCTTGTTGCGCTGCGTTGCATACAAGAACGAACACGTATATCAAGGCACGCATTGCAAGGCATCAAGAGCTGTTTCAGTGCTTTGCATACAATATTTAACTTATTACGCTGTGAATAGAATAATTTTATATACTGTTTCCTTGCACTGTGTACAAAAATTAAAATGCGCATTTAATTGCAGTAACACAATCCGTTTTGCAGTGAAGAGATAGCACGACAGGTGCTTGTTGTACTACGTTGCATAGAAGAACGAACGCGGATGTGCCGTTGCATTGCAATGCCAGAACTGTTCCAGTGCATTGCAAACAATATGTTGTGCATAGAAGAAAAACAAAACAGGTGCTTGTTGCGCTGCGTTGCATATAAAACAAGAACGAACACGTATATGCATCCGTTATGCATTGAGATTAACACATAACGTGCATTGCATTAGTTTAGCAGTGAAAATTGTAAGTTATGCAGTTTCCTTACATTGTACACAAGAACTAATGTATTCCTCCTGCACTGAAGAGATAACACAAAACCACCTACATTGAATTGTAGTAACTTAAACCGTTGTACAGTGCAGCGATAACACATAACATATGTTTCATTGCAGTAACACAATCCGTTTTGCAGTGACGAAATAACACGACAGGTGCTTGTCGCACTGCATTGCATGCAAGAACAAACTCTTTCCTTTGTGCATTGAGAAAGCAAATATATGCTGATGCATTGCAATGAATGCAAGAGCTAACTGTTTCATTGCATTGCACACAATAAATAACTTATGTTGTGCATAGAAGATATTAATATAACATATATGTGCTATTGCCTTTCAATGCCTTCAAGAAATAACATGTAAGTTATGCAGTTTCCTTGCAATGAATACAACAACTAACCTATTCCTATTGCATTGAAGAGATAACACATAACGTGGTGTTGCGATGAATGAACAAACGCATCCATTGAGATTAACACACATAACGCATTGCATTAGATTTGCAGTGAAGGGATAACACGACAGGTGCTTGTTGTACTACGTTGCATACAAGAACGAACACGGATATGCTGTTGCATTGCAAGGCATCAAGAACTGTTTCAGTGCTTTGCATACAATAGTTAACTTATTACGCTGTGAATAGAAGAATTTTATATACTGAGATAACACGACAGGTGCTTGTTGTACTGCGTTGCATAGAAGAACGAACGCGGATATGCCGTTGCATTGCAATGTCAGAACTGTTTCAGTGCATTGCAAACAATATGTTGTGCATAGAAGGAAAACAAAACAGGTGCTTGTTGCGCTGCGTTGCATACAAGAACGAACACGTATATGCTGTTGCATTGCAAGGCATCAAGAGCTGTTTCAGTGCTTTGCATACAATATTTAACTTATTACGCTGTGAATAGAAGAATTTTATATACTGTTTCCTTGCACTGTGTACAAAAACTAAAATGCGCATTTAATTGCAGTAACACAATCCGTTTTGCAGTGAAGAAATAACACGACAGGTGCTTGTCGCACTGCATTGCACGCAAGAACAAGCTCTTTCCTTTGTGCATTGAGAAAACAAATATATGCTGATGCATTGCAATGAATGCAATAGCTAACTGTTTCATTGCATTGCACACAATAAATAACTTATGTTGTGCATAGAAGAAATTAATATAACATATATGTGCTATTGCCTTTTGCGCCTTCAAGAAATAACATGTAAGTTATACAGTTTCCTTGCAATGAATACAAAAACTAAGGTATTCCTATTGCAGTGAAGAGATAACACATAACGTGCATTGCATTAGTTTTGCAGTGAAAAGATAACACGGCAGGTGCTTGTTGTACTACGTTGCATACAAGAACGAACACGGATATGCTGTTGCATTGCAAGGCATCAAGAACTGTTTCAGTGCTTTGCATACAATAGTTAACTTATTACGCTGTGAATAGAAGAATTTTATATACTGAGATAACACGACAGGTGCTTGTTGTACTGTGTTGCATAGAAGAACGAACGCGGATATGCCGTTGCATTGCAATGTCAGAACTATTTCAGTGCATTGCAAACAATATGTTGTGCATAGAAGAAAAACAAAACAGGTGCTTGTTGCGCTGCGTTGCATAATACAAGAACGATCACGTATATGCATCCGTTATGCTTTGAGATTAACACATAACGTGCATTGCATTAGTTTAGCAGTGAAACTTTTAAGTTATGCGCTGTTTCTTTACATTGTACACAAGAACTAATGTATTCTAATGTATTGTAACACAAAACCACCTACATTGAATTGTAGTAACTTAAACCGTTTTACAGTGCAGCAATAACACATAACGTTTGTTTCATTGCAGTAACACAATCCGTTTTGCAGTGAAGAAATAACACGACAGGTGCTTGTCGCACTGCATTACATGCAAGAATAAACTCTGTATGGGTGATTTAACATCAGAAGGAGTCAATGGTACTATATGAAACGTTCAAAAGTTCAAAGTAGAAAGTTTAAGATTGAGTACTATTTCACCAGAAATATGTCATTTTTAGGTCAAATATGCAATACTCTATGGTTGACATAACATCAATGAGTATGTTTAAAAAGTTCATGAGCAAGGACAAATTTACCAGAGATATGTTCTGTAGTTCAACCATAGGCTCATGTATGGTTGACGTAACATTAGAGTGAGGCAAAGAGTATGTATGCAAAATACATGATCTCTTGGGACAGAAAATAATTTTAAGTAGGTCGAGAAATAAGTCAAAATATGCAATACTCTATGGCAGACATAAATTCAGAAGGAGTCAATTTAGAAAGTTCAAGATTGAGGTCTAATTTGCCAGAAATATGTTCAGTAGGTCAAATAAAGACTTCTAGATGGCTAATTTGACATCAGAAGGCCTCAATGAGTACATATAAAAACTTCAATGTCGAATACTCTTTGGCCATATATATGTTCAGTCGGTCAAATATGGACCACTATCTGGCTTGTCTAACATAAGATGGAGTCAATAAGTATGTATAGGAAGTTCATGATCGAGGACTAATTTGCCAGAAATATGTTCGGTAGGTCTAATGTGGACTTCTGTGGGTGAATTAACATCAGAAGGAGTTAATAGTATTGTATGAAATGTTCAAAAGTTCAAAGTAGAAAGTTCAAGACTAAGTACTCTTTGGCCAGAAATAAGTCAAATATGCAATTCTCTATGGCAAACATTACATCTGAAGGAGTCAGTGAGTATGTTTAAAAAGTTCATGAGCAAGGATAAATTTACCAGAGCTATGTTCTGTTGCTCAATCATAGGCTCATGTATGGTTGACGTTACATTAGAGTGAGGCAAAGTGTATGTATGCAAAATACCTGATCTCTTGGGACAGAAAATAATTTTAAGTAGGTCTAATATGGATTTATGTATGGCTGAAATAAATTCAGGAGTTGTCAATGAGTCGGTTTAGAAAGGTCAAGACTGAGGTCTAATTTCGAGAAATATGTTCAGAGGTCAGATATTGACTTCTGTCTGTCTGATCTAACAACAAAAGGAGCCAATGAGTCTGTAAAGAAATTTCATCGTTGAGGACTTATTTGCTAGACTTATTTATTTATTTATTTATTTATTTATTTAAAACAAGTCTAATATCGAATTCTGTATGGCTGAAATAAAATCAGGAGTCTGTGAGTTTGTATACAAAGTTTCAAGATTGAGTACACCAGAGCCAGAAATATGTTCAGTAGGTCAAATATAAAAAAATTTAAGTAGGTCTAATATGGACTTGTGTATGGCTGAAATAAAATCAGAAGGCATCAATGAGTATATAAAAAAAAACTTCAGTGTTGAATAATCTTTAGGCCAGAAGTATGTTCAGTTGGTCAAATAGCGACTACTGTCTTGCTTATCTAACATTAGATGGAGTCAATAAGTATGTATAAGAAGTTCATGATTGAGGACTAATTTTCCAGAAATATGTTCAGTAGGTCTAATATAGACTTCTGTATGGGTGATTTAACATGAGAAGGAGTCAATGATACTATATGAAACGTTCAAAAGTTCAAAGTAGAAAGTTTAAGATTGAGTACTATTTCACCAGAAATATGTCATTTTAGGTCAAATATGCAATACTCTATGGTTGACATAACATCAATGAGAATGTTTAAAAAGTTCATGAGCAAGAACAAATTTACCAGAGATATGTTCTGTAGTTCAACCATAGGCTCATGTATGGTTGACGTAACATTAGAGTGAGGCAAAGAGTATGTATGCAAAATACATGATCTCTTGGGACAAAAAATAATTTTAAGTAGGTCTAATATGGACTTCAGTATGGCTGAAATAAATCCAGGAGTTGTCAATGAGTCGGTTTAGAAAGGTCAAAATTGAGGTCTAATTTCCAGAAATATGTTCTCTAGGTCAGATATTGACTTCTGTCTGTCTGATCTAACAACAAAAGGAGCCAAAGAGTCTGTAAAGAAATTTCATTGTTGAGGACTTATTTGCCAGAATTTATTTATTTATTTAAAACAAGTCTAATATCAAATTCTGTATGGCTGAAATAAAATCAGTAGTCTGTGAGTTTGTATACAAAGTTCAAGATTGCGTACACCAGAGCCAGAAATATGTTCAGTAGGTCAAATATAGACTTCTAGATGACTGATGTGACATCAGAAGGATGTCACATCAATGAGTATGTATAAAAAACTTCAATGTCGAATACTCTTTGGCCATATCAGTCGGTCAAATATGGACCACTATCTGGCTTGTCTAACATAAGATGGAGTCAATAAGTATGTATAGGAAGTTCATGATCAAGGACTAATTTGCCAGAAATATGTTCGGTAGGTCTAATGTGGACTTCTGTGAGTGAATTAACATCAGAAGCATTAATAATAAAGTAAGAAACGTTCAAAAGTGCAAAGTATAAAGTTCAAGACTGAGTACTCTTGGGCCAGAAATAAGTCAAAATATGCAATACTCTATGGCAGACATAAATTCAGAAGGAGTCCCTATGGTTGACATAACATCAATGAGTATGTTTAAAAAGTTCATGAGCAAGGACAAATTTACCAGAGATATGTTCTGTGGTTCAACCATAGGCTCATGTATGGTTGACGTAACATTAGAGTGAGGCAAAGAGTATGTATGCAAAATACATGATCTCTTGGGACAAAAACTCCTTTTAAGTAGGTCTAATATGGACTTCAGTATGGCTGAAATCAATCCAGGAGTTGTCAATGAGTCGGTTTAGAAAGGTCAAAATTGAGGTCTAATTTCCAGAAATATATTCAGTAGGTCAGATATTGACTTCTGTCTGTCTGATCTAACAACAGAAGGAGCTAATGAGTCTGTAAAGAAATTTCATTGTTGAGGACTTATTTGCCAGAAATTTTTTCACTAGGTCAAAATGGGTTCATATATGGCTGAAGTAACATCAGAGTGTATCAATGAATATGTATTGAAAGTTCAAGATTGAATACTTCTGGGCCAGAAATGTGTTTATTTGGTCAAAAATTGACCACAGTATGGCTAATGTAATATCAGAAGGCATCAGTAAGTAAATATAAAAAGTTCAAGATCAGTAGTCTTTGGCCAGAAATATGTCCCTTAGGTGAAATATGCAATACTGTACAGCTGACCTTTCATCGAAAGGAGTCAATGAGTATGTTTAAAAAGTGTATTGTCAAGGACTAATTTGCCAGAAATATTATCAGCAGGTCAGACTCATGTATGGCTGAACTAACATCAGAGTGAGGCAAAGAGCAAGGAGTATACAAAACTCATGATCGAGGACTTTGGGGACAATTTATTTATTTATTTTTTTTTTTTAAACAAGTCTAATATCGAATTCTGTATGGCTGAAATAAAATCAGGAGTCCGTGAGTTTGTATAGAAAGTTCAAGATTGAGTACACCAGGGCCAGAAATATGTTCAGTAGGTCAAATATAGACTCCTAGATGGCTGATGTGACATCAGAAGGCCTCAATGAGTACGTATAAAAAACTTCAATGTCGAATACTCTTTGGCCATATATATGTTCAGTCGGTTAAATATGGACCACTATCTGGCTTGACTAACATAAGATGGAGTCAATAAGTATGTATAGGAAGTTCATGATCGAGGACTAATTTGTCAGAAATATGTTCGGTAGGTCTAATGTGGACTTCTGTGGGTGAATTAACATCAGAAGGAGTCAATAGTAATGTATGAAACGTTCAAAAGTACAAAGTATAAAGTTCAAGACTAAGTACTAATTTGCCAGAAATATGTTCAGTAGGTCAAACATGTTTGTAAGTAAGATCAGAGTGAGGCAATGAGTGTGTATAGAAAGTTCATGATTGAGAACTCGGGACAAATTAGTTTTAAGTATGTCTAATATAGACTTCTGTATGGCTGAAATAAAATCAGGAGTCAATGAGCATGTATAGAATGTTCAAGACTGAGGACTAATTTGCCAGAAATATTTTCAATAGGTCGCCTGACCAGAAGATATGTATGGCTGAAGTAACATCAGAGTGAGGCAAAGAGCAAGAGTATACAAAACTCATGATCGAGGACTCGGGGGACAATTTTTTTTAAGCAAGTCTAATATCGATTTCTGTATGGCTGAAATAAAATCAGGAGTCCGTGAGTTTGTATAGAAAGTTCAAGATTGAGTTCTCTTGGGCCAGAATTTATGTTCAGAAGATCAAATGTAGACTTCTAGATGGCTGATGTTACATCAGAAGGCATCAATAAGAATGTATAAAAAGTTCAATATTCAATTCTCTTTGCCCAGAAATTTGTTCAGTAGAGATTTCTGTATGGGTGAAGCATCATCAGTAGGAGTCAATAGTAATGTAAAAAAGTTCAAGATTGAATAAACATATCAAATATCCAATTCTCAATGGCTATCATCAGAAAGTATCAATGAGTTTGTATAAAAAGTTCATGATCAAAGACTAAGAAATATGTTCAGTAGGTCAAACATGAGCACATGTATGGCTGAAGTAACATCAGAGTGAGGCAATGAGTGTGTATAGAAAGTTCATGATTGAGGACTCGGGACAAATTAGTTTTAAATATGTCTAATATAGACTTCTGTATGGCTGAAATTAAATTAGAAGGAGTCAACGAGCATGCATGGAATGTTTAAGATTGAGTACTAATCTTCCAGAAATATTTTCAGTAGATCAGACTCATGTATGGAGTCAATGAGTATGTATAGAAAATTGAGGGAGGACTAGTTTGCCAGAAAACTACCTATTAGGTCAATTATACAAAACTCTATGGCTTATGTATCATCCAAAGGAGTCAATAATTATATATAAAAGTTCAACATCGAGTAGTTTCTTGCTAGAAATATGGCTGACGTGTAAATCACTATTCAGTGTTTAAAAAGTTGATCACAGAAAGTTCATGATCGAGGATGCTAGGTCAGAAAAAATTAAGTAGGTCTAATCTAGCAGAAGTCTATTTTAGACCTACTTAATTTTTATGGCTGAAATGCATGTATTTATTATAAATTTTCTTTTTTGTATTAAGGAAGTATATGTGCTGTTGCATTGCAAAGCTTACAAGTATTTAGTTTTTGCATTGAAGAGGTCACATAACATATTTTCCGAGTTCATGGCAGTACACTGAATAGAAAAAAAAAACATAAACATGCTATAATATAACAACAAACTCATTTCGTCTGTGCGATGAAGAGATAACATAGCGGTATTGCATAAGTTCTAACTTATTCATTTATGCTTTAAAGACGTAATATATATTTATATGTATTATATAATAATATAATAGTTATGTTGTGCATAGAAGAAAAACAAAACAGGTGCTTGTTGCACTGCGTTGTATACAAGAACGAACACGTATGCATCCGTTATGCATTGAGATTAACACATAACGTGCATTGCATTAGTTTAGCAGTGGAAATTGTAAGTTATGCAGTTTCCTTACATTGTACACAAGAACTAATGTATTCCTCCTGCACTGAAGAGATAACAAAAAACCACCTACATTGAATTGTAGTAACTTAAACCGTTGTACAGTGCAGCGATAACACATAACATTTGTTTCATTGCAGTGACACAATCCGTTTTGCAGTGAAGAAATAACACGACAGGTTACATGCAACTGCATTACATGCAAGAACAAACTCTTTCCTTTGTGCATTGAGAAAACAAATATATGCTGATGCATTGCAATGAATGCAAGAGCTAACTGTTTCATTGCATTGCACACAATAATTAACTTATGTTGTGCATAGAAGATATTAATATAACATATATGTGCTATTGCCTTTCAATGCCTTCAAGAAATAACATGTAAGTTATGCAGTTTCCTTGCACTGAATACAACAACTAACCTATTCCTATTGCATTGAAGAGATAACACATAACGTGGTGTTGCGATGAATGAACAAACGCATCCATTGAGATTAACACACATAACTCATTGCATTAGATTTGCAGTGAAGGGATAACACGACAGGTGCTTGTTGTACTACGTTGCATACAAGAACGAACACGGATATGCTGTTGCATTGCAAGGCATCAAGAACTGTTTCAGTGCTTTGCATACAATAGTTAACTTATTACGCTGTGAATAGAAGAATTTTATATACTGAGATAACACGACAGGTGCTTGTTGTACTGCGTTGCATAGAAGAACGAACGCGGATATGCCGTTGCATTGCAATGTCAGAACTGTTTCAGTGCATTGCAAACAATATGTTGTGCATAGAAGGAAAACAAAACAGGTGCTTGTTGCACTGCGTTGCATACAAGAACGAACACGTATATGCAGTTGCATTGCAAGGCATCAAGAGCTGTTTCAGTGCTTTGCATACAATATTTAACTTATTACGCTGTGAATAGAAGAATTTTATATACTGTTTCCTTGCACTGTGTACAAAAACTAAAATGCGCATTTAATTGCAGTAACACAATCCGTTTTGCAGTGAAGAAATAACACGACAGGTGCTTGTCGCACTGCATTGCACGCAAGAACAAGCTCTTTCCTTTGTGCATTGAGAAAACAAATATATGCTGATGCATTGCAATGAATGCAATAGCTAACTGTTTCATTGCATTGCACACAATAAATAACTTATGTTGTGCATAGAAGAAATTAATATAACATATATGTGCTATTGCCTTTCATGCCTTCAAGAAATAACATGTAAGTTATACAGTTTCCTTGCAATGAATACAAAAACTAACGTATTCCTATTGCAGTGAAGAGATAACACATAACGTGCATTGCATTAGTTTTGCAGTGAAAAGATAACACGGCAGGTGCTTGTTGTACTACGTTGCATACAAGAACGAACACGGATATGCTGTTGCATTGCAAGGCATCAAGAACTGTTTCAGTGCTTTGCATACAATAGTTAACTTATTACGCTGTGAATAGAAGAATTTTATATACTGAGATAACACGACAGGTGCTTGTTGTACTGTGTTGCATAGAAGAACGAACGCGGATATGCCGTTGCATTGCAATGTCAGAACTATTTCAGTGCATTGCAAACAATATGTTGTGCATAGAAGAAAAACAAAACAGGTGCTTGTTGCGCTGCGTTGCATACAAGAACGAACACGTATATCAAGGCACGCATTGCAAGGCATCAAGAGCTGTTTCAGTGCTTTGCATACAATATTTAACTTATTACGCTGTGAATAGAATAATTTTATATACTGTTTCCTTGCACTGTGTACAAAAATTAAAATGCGCATTTAATTGCAGTAACACAATCCGTTTTGCAGTGAAGAGATAGCACGACAGGTGCTTGTTGTACTACGTTGCATAGAAGAACGAACGCGGATGTGCCGTTGCATTGCAATGCCAGAACTGTTCCAGTGCATTGCAAACAATATGTTGTGCATAGAAGAAAAACAAAACAGGTGCTTGTTGCGCTGCGTTGCATATAAAACAAGAACGAACACGTATATGCATCCGTTATGCATTGAGATTAACACATAACGTGCATTGCATTAGTTTAGCAGTGAAAATTGTAAGTTATGCAGTTTCCTTACATTGTACACAAGAACTAATGTATTCCTCCTGCACTGAAGAGATAACACAAAACCACCTACATTGAATTGTAGTAACTTAAACCGTTGTACAGTGCAGCGATAACACATAACATATGTTTCATTGCAGTAACACAATCCGTTTTGCAGTGACGAAATAACACGACAGGTGCTTGTCGCACTGCATTGCATGCAAGAACAAACTCTTTCCTTTGTGCATTGAGAAAGCAAATATATGCTGATGCATTGCAATGAATGCAAGAGCTAACTGTTTCATTGCATTGCACACAATAAATAACTTATGTTGTGCATAGAAGATATTAATATAACATATATGTGCTATTGCCTTTCAATGCCTTCAAGAAATAACATGTAAGTTATGCAGTTTCCTTGCAATGAATACAACAACTAACCTATTCCTATTGCATTGAAGAGATAACACATAACGTGGTGTTGCGATGAATGAACAAACGCATCCATTGAGATTAACACACATAACGCATTGCATTAGATTTGCAGTGAAGGGATAACACGACAGGTGCTTGTTGTACTACGTTGCATACAAGAACGAACACGGATATGCTGTTGCATTGCAAGGCATCAAGAACTGTTTCAGTGCTTTGCATACAATAGTTAACTTATTACGCTGTGAATAGAAGAATTTTATATACTGAGATAACACGACAGGTGCTTGTTGTACTGCGTTGCATAGAAGAACGAACGCGGATATGCCGTTGCATTGCAATGTCAGAACTGTTTCAGTGCATTGCAAACAATATGTTGTGCATAGAAGGAAAACAAAACAGGTGCTTGTTGCGCTGCGTTGCATACAAGAACGAACACGTATATGCTGTTGCATTGCAAGGCATCAAGAGCTGTTTCAGTGCTTTGCATACAATATTTAACTTATTACGCTGTGAATAGAAGAATTTTATATACTGTTTCCTTGCACTGTGTACAAAAACTAAAATGCGCATTTAATTGCAGTAACACAATCCGTTTTGCAGTGAAGAAATAACACGACAGGTGCTTGTCGCACTGCATTGCACGCAAGAACAAGCTCTTTCCTTTGTGCATTGAGAAAACAAATATATGCTGATGCATTGCAATGAATGCAATAGCTAACTGTTTCATTGCATTGCACACAATAAATAACTTATGTTGTGCATAGAAGAAATTAATATAACATATATGTGCTATTGCCTTTTGCGCCTTCAAGAAATAACATGTAAGTTATACAGTTTCCTTGCAATGAATACAAAAACTAAGGTATTCCTATTGCAGTGAAGAGATAACACATAACGTGCATTGCATTAGTTTTGCAGTGAAAAGATAACACGGCAGGTGCTTGTTGTACTACGTTGCATACAAGAACGAACACGGATATGCTGTTGCATTGCAAGGCATCAAGAACTGTTTCAGTGCTTTGCATACAATAGTTAACTTATTACGCTGTGAATAGAAGAATTTTATATACTGAGATAACACGACAGGTGCTTGTTGTACTGTGTTGCATAGAAGAACGAACGCGGATATGCCGTTGCATTGCAATGTCAGAACTATTTCAGTGCATTGCAAACAATATGTTGTGCATAGAAGAAAAACAAAACAGGTGCTTGTTGCGCTGCGTTGCATAATACAAGAACGATCACGTATATGCATCCGTTATGCTTTGAGATTAACACATAACGTGCATTGCATTAGTTTAGCAGTGAAACTTTTAAGTTATGCGCTGTTTCTTTACATTGTACACAAGAACTAATGTATTCTAATGTATTGTAACACAAAACCACCTACATTGAATTGTAGTAACTTAAACCGTTTTACAGTGCAGCAATAACACATAACGTTTGTTTCATTGCAGTAACACAATCCGTTTTGCAGTGAAGAAATAACACGACAGGTGCTTGTCGCACTGCATTACATGCAAGAATAAACTCTGTATGGGTGATTTAACATCAGAAGGAGTCAATGGTACTATATGAAACGTTCAAAAGTTCAAAGTAGAAAGTTTAAGATTGAGTACTATTTCACCAGAAATATGTCATTTTTAGGTCAAATATGCAATACTCTATGGTTGACATAACATCAATGAGTATGTTTAAAAAGTTCATGAGCAAGGACAAATTTACCAGAGATATGTTCTGTAGTTCAACCATAGGCTCATGTATGGTTGACGTAACATTAGAGTGAGGCAAAGAGTATGTATGCAAAATACATGATCTCTTGGGACAGAAAATAATTTTAAGTAGGTCGAGAAATAAGTCAAAATATGCAATACTCTATGGCAGACATAAATTCAGAAGGAGTCAATTTAGAAAGTTCAAGATTGAGGTCTAATTTGCCAGAAATATGTTCAGTAGGTCAAATAAAGACTTCTAGATGGCTAATTTGACATCAGAAGGCCTCAATGAGTACATATAAAAACTTCAATGTCGAATACTCTTTGGCCATATATATGTTCAGTCGGTCAAATATGGACCACTATCTGGCTTGTCTAACATAAGATGGAGTCAATAAGTATGTATAGGAAGTTCATGATCGAGGACTAATTTGCCAGAAATATGTTCGGTAGGTCTAATGTGGACTTCTGTGGGTGAATTAACATCAGAAGGAGTTAATAGTATTGTATGAAATGTTCAAAAGTTCAAAGTAGAAAGTTCAAGACTAAGTACTCTTTGGCCAGAAATAAGTCAAATATGCAATTCTCTATGGCAAACATTACATCTGAAGGAGTCAGTGAGTATGTTTAAAAAGTTCATGAGCAAGGATAAATTTACCAGAGCTATGTTCTGTTGCTCAATCATAGGCTCATGTATGGTTGACGTTACATTAGAGTGAGGCAAAGTGTATGTATGCAAAATACCTGATCTCTTGGGACAGAAAATAATTTTAAGTAGGTCTAATATGGATTTATGTATGGCTGAAATAAATTCAGGAGTTGTCAATGAGTCGGTTTAGAAAGGTCAATACTGAGGTCTAATTTCGAGAAATATGTTCAGAGGTCAGATATTGACTTCTGTCTGTCTGATCTAACAACAAAAGGAGCCAATGAGTCTGTAAAGAAATTTCATCGTTGAGGACTTATTTGCTAGACTTATTTATTTATTTATTTATTTATTTATTTATTTAAAACAAGTCTAATATCGAATTCTGTATGGCTGAAATAAAATCAGGAGTCTGTGAGTTTGTATACAAAGTTTCAAGATTGAGTACACCAGAGCCAGAAATATGTTCAGTAGGTCAAATATAAAAAAAATTTAAGTAGGTCTAATATGGACTTGTGTATGGCTGAAATAAAATCAGAAGGCATCAATGAGTATATAAAAAAAAACTTCAGTGTTGAATAATCTTTAGGCCAGAAGTATGTTCAGTTGGTCAAATAGCGACTACTGTCTTGCTTATCTAACATTAGATGGAGTCAATAAGTATGTATAAGAAGTTCATGATTGAGGACTAATTTTCCAGAAATATGTTCAGTAGGTCTAATATAGACTTCTGTATGGGTGATTTAACATGAGAAGGAGTCAATGATACTATATGAAACGTTCAAAAGTTCAAAGTAGAAAGTTTAAGATTGAGTACTATTTCACCAGAAATATGTCATTTTAGGTCAAATATGCAATACTCTATGGTTGACATAACATCAATGAGAATGTTTAAAAAGTTCATGAGCAAGAACAAATTTACCAGAGATATGTTCTGTAGTTCAACCATAGGCTCATGTATGGTTGACGTAACATTAGAGTGAGGCAAAGAGTATGTATGCAAAATACATGATCTCTTGGGACAAAAAATAATTTTAAGTAGGTCTAATATGGACTTCAGTATGGCTGAAATAAATCCAGGAGTTGTCAATGAGTCGGTTTAGAAAGGTCAAAATTGAGGTCTAATTTCCAGAAATATGTTCTCTAGGTCAGATATTGACTTCTGTCTGTCTGATCTAACAACAAAAGGAGCCAAAGAGTCTGTAAAGAAATTTCATTGTTGAGGACTTATTTGCCAGAATTTATTTATTTATTTAAAACAAGTCTAATATCAAATTCTGTATGGCTGAAATAAAATCAGTAGTCTGTGAGTTTGTATACAAAGTTCAAGATTGCGTACACCAGAGCCAGAAATATGTTCAGTAGGTCAAATATAGACTTCTAGATGACTGATGTGACATCAGAAGGATGTCACATCAATGAGTATGTATAAAAAACTTCAATGTCGAATACTCTTTGGCCATATCAGTCGGTCAAATATGGACCACTATCTGGCTTGTCTAACATAAGATGGAGTCAATAAGTATGTATAGGAAGTTCATGATCAAGGACTAATTTGCCAGAAATATGTTCGGTAGGTCTAATGTGGACTTCTGTGAGTGAATTAACATCAGAAGCATTAATAATAAAGTAAGAAACGTTCAAAAGTGCAAAGTATAAAGTTCAAGACTGAGTACTCTTGGGCCAGAAATAAGTCAAAATATGCAATACTCTATGGCAGACATAAATTCAGAAGGAGTCCCTATGGTTGACATAACATCAATGAGTATGTTTAAAAAGTTCATGAGCAAGGACAAATTTACCAGAGATATGTTCTGTGGTTCAACCATAGGCTCATGTATGGTTGACGTAACATTAGAGTGAGGCAAAGAGTATGTATGCAAAATACATGATCTCTTGGGACAAAAACTCCTTTTAAGTAGGTCTAATATGGACTTCAGTATGGCTGAAATCAATCCAGGAGTTGTCAATGAGTCGGTTTAGAAAGGTCAAAATTGAGGTCTAATTTCCAGAAATATATTCAGTAGGTCAGATATTGACTTCTGTCTGTCTGATCTAACAACAGAAGGAGCTAATGAGTCTGTAAAGAAATTTCATTGTTGAGGACTTATTTGCCAGAAATTTTTTCACTAGGTCAAAATGGGTTCATATATGGCTGAAGTAACATCAGAGTGTATCAATGAATATGTATTGAAAGTTCAAGATTGAATACTTCTGGGCCAGAAATGTGTTTATTTGGTCAAAAATTGACCACAGTATGGCTAATGTAATATCAGAAGGCATCAGTAAGTAAATATAAAAAGTTCAAGATCAGTAGTCTTTGGCCAGAAATATGTCCCTTAGGTGAAATATGCAATACTGTACAGCTGACCTTTCATCGAAAGGAGTCAATGAGTATGTTTAAAAAGTGTATTGTCAAGGACTAATTTGCCAGAAATATTATCAGCAGGTCAGACTCATGTATGGCTGAACTAACATCAGAGTGAGGCAAAGAGCAAGGAGAATACAAAACTCATGATCGAGGACTTTGGGGACAATTTATTTATTTATTTATTTATTTTAAACAAGTCTAATATCGAATTCTGTATGGCTGAAATAAAATCAGGAGTCCGTGAGTTTGTATAGAAAGTTCAAGATTGAGTACACCAGGGCCAGAAATATGTTCAGTAGGTCAAATATAGACTCCTAGATGGCTGATGTGACATCAGAAGGCCTCAATGAGTACGTATAAAAAAACTTCAATGTCGAATACTCTTTGGCCATATATATGTTCAGTCGGTTAAATATGGACCACTATCTGGCTTGACTAACATAAGATGGAGTCAATAAGTATGTATAGGAAGTTCATGATCGAGGACTAATTTATCAGAAATATGTTCGGAAGGTCTAATGTGGACTTCTGTGTGTGGATTAACATTAGAAGGAGTCAATAGTAATGTATGAAACGTTCAAAAGTTCAAAGTAGAAAGTTCAAGACTGAGTACTCTTGGGCCAGAAATAAGTCAAAATATGCAATACACTATGACAGACATAACATCAGAAGGAGTCAGTGAGTATGTTTAAAAAGTTCATGAGCAAGGACAAATTTACCAGAGATATGTTCTGTAGGTCAAACATAGGTTCATGTATGGTTAAAGTAACATCAAAGTGAGGCAAAGAGGACTGTCAAGGACAATTTTTTATTTTTATTTTTTTAAGCAAGTCTAATATCGATTTCTGTATGGCTGAAATAAGACCGGGAGTCAGTGAGTTCGTATAGACAGTTCATGAGCAAGGACAAATTTACCAGTTCTGTAGTTCAACCATAAGCCTATGTATGGTTGACGTAACATTAGAGTGAGGCAAAGAGTATGTATGCAAAATACATGAGAAATATGTTCGGTAGGTCTAATGTGGACTCCTGTGAGTGAATTAACATCAGAAGGAGTTAATAGTAAAGTAAGAAACGTTCAAAAGTTCAAAGTAGAAAGTTCAAGACTAACAGTGCTCTTTGGTCAGAAATAAGTCAAATATGCAATACTCTATGGCAGACATTACATCAGCGGGAGTCAGTGAGTATGTTTAAAAAGTACATGAGCAAGGAAAAATTTACCAGAGATATGTTCTGTAGGTCAAACATAGGCTCATGTATGGTTAAAGTAACATCAGAGTGAGGCAAAGAGGACTCTCACTGACAATTTTTTTTTTTTAAGCAAGTCTAATGTCGATTTCTGGATGGCTGAAATAAGATCAGGAGTCAGTGAGATCGTATAGGCAGTTCACGATTAAGTACTCTTGGGCCAGAAATATGTTCTGTAGGTCAAACATAGGCTCATGTATGGATGAAGTAACATCAGAGTGAGGCAAAAAGTATGTATACAAAATACAAGATATCTTGGGACAAAAACTAATTTTAAGTAGGTCTAATATGGACTTCAGTGTGGCTGAAATAAATTCAGAAGGAGTCAATTTAGAAAGTTCAAGATTGAGGTCTAATTTGCCAGAAATATGTTCAGTAGGTCAAATATAGACTTCCAGATGGCTGATGTGACATCAGAAGGCCACAATGAGTATGTATAAAAAACTTCAATGTCGAATACTCTTTGGCCATATATATGTTCAGCCGGTCAAATATGGACCACTGTCTGCTTGTCTAACATAAGATGGAGTCAATAAGTATGTATAGGAAGTTCATGATCGAGGACTAATTTGTCAGAAATATGTTCGGTAGGTCTAATGTGGACTTCTGTGGGTGAATTAACATCAGAAGGAGTCAATAGTAATGTATGAAACGTTCAAAAGTACAAAGTATAAAGTTCAAGACTAAGTACTAATTTGCCAGAAATATGTTCAGTAGGTCAAACATGTTTGTAAGTAAGATCAGAGTGAGGCAATGAGTGTGTATAGAAAGTTCATGATTGAGAACTCGGGACAAATTAGTTTTAAGTATGTCTAATATAGACTTCTGTATGGCTGAAATAAAATCAGGAGTCAATGAGCATGTATAGAATGTTCAAGACTGAGGACTAATTTGCCAGAAATATTTTCAATAGGTCGCCTGACCAGAAGATATGTATGGCTGAAGTAACATCAGAGTGAGGCAAAGAGCAAGAGTATACAAAACTCATGATCGAGGACTCGGGGGACAATTTTTTTTAAGCAAGTCTAATATCGATTTCTGTATGGCTGAAATAAAATCAGGAGTCCGTGAGTTTGTATAGAAAGTTCAAGATTGAGTTCTCTTGGGCCAGAATTTATGTTCAGAAGATCAAATGTAGACTTCTAGATGGCTGATGTTACATCAGAAGGCATCAATAAGAATGTATAAAAAGTTCAATATTCAATTCTCTTTGCCCAGAAATTTGTTCAGTAGAGATTTCTGTATGGGTGAAGCAACATCAGTAGGAGTCAATAGTAATGTAAAAAAGTTCAAGATTGAATAAACATATCAAATATCCAATTCTCAATGGCTATCATCAGAAAGTATCAATGAGTTTGTATAAAAAGTTCATGATCAAAGACTAAGAAATATGTTCAGTAGGTCAAACATGAGCACATGTATGGCTGAAGTAACATCAGAGTGAGGCAATGAGTGTGTATAGAAAGTTCATGATTGAGGACTCGGGACAAATTAGTTTTAAATATGTCTAATATAGACTTCTGTATGGCTGAAATTAAATTAGAAGGAGTCAACGAGCATGCATGGAATGTTTAAGATTGAGTACTAATCTTCCAGAAATATTTTCAGTAGATCAGACTCATGTATGGAGTCAATGAGTATGTATAGAAAATTGAGGGAGGACTAGTTTGCCAGAAAACTACCTATTAGGTCAATTATACAAAACTCTATGGCTTATGTATCATCCAAAGGAGTCAATAATTATATATAAAAGTTCAACATCGAGTAGTTTCTTGCTATAAATATGGCTGACGTGTAAATCACTATTCAGTGTTTAAAAAGTTGATCACAGAAAGTTCATGATCGAGGATGCTAGGTCAGAAAAAAATTAAGTAGGTCTAATCTAGCAGAAGTCTATTTTAGACCTACTTAATTTTTATGGCTGAAATGCATGTATTTATTATAAATTTTCTTTTTTGTATTAAGGAAGTATATGTGCTGTTGCATTGCAAAGCTTACAAGTATTTAGTTTTTGCATTGAAGAGGTCACATAACATATTTTCCGAGTTCATGGCAGTACACTGAATAGAAAAAAAAAACATAAACATGCTATAATATAACAACAAACTCATTTCGTCTGTGCGATGAAGAGATAACATAGCGGTATTGCATAAGTTCTAACTTATTCATTTATGCTTTAAAGACGTAATATATATTTATATGTATTATATAATAATATAATAGTTATGTTGTGCATAGAAGAAAAACAAAACAGGTGCTTGTTGCACTGCGTTGTATACAAGAACGAACACGTATGCATCCGTTATGCATTGAGATTAACACATAACGTGCATTGCATTAGTTTAGCAGTGGAAATTGTAAGTTATGCAGTTTCCTTACATTGTACACAAGAACTAATGTATTCCTCCTGCACTGAAGAGATAACAAAAAACCACCTACATTGAATTGTAGCAACTTAAACCGTTGTACAGTGCAGCGATAACACATAACATTTGTTTCATTGCAGTGACACAATCCGTTTTGCAGTGAAGAAATAACACGACAGGTTACATGCAACTGCATTACATTGCAAGAACAAACTCTTTCCTTTGTGCATTGAGAAAACAAATATATGCTGATGCATTACAATGAATGCAAGAGATAACTGTTTCATTGCATTGCACACAATAATTAACTTATGTTGTGCATAGAAGATATTAATATAACATATATGTGCTATTGCCTTTCAATGCCTTCAAGAAATAACATGTAAGTTATGCAGTTTCCTTGCACTGAATACAACAACTAACCTATTCCTATTGCATTGAAGAGATAACACATAACGTGGTGTTGCGATGAATGAACAAACGCATCCATTGAGATTAACACACATAACGCATTGCATTAGATTTGCAGTGAAGGGATAACACGACAGGTGCTTGTTGTACTACGTTGCATACAAGAACGAACACGGATATGCTGTTGCATTGCAAGGCATCAAGAACTGTTTCAGTGCGTTGCATACAATAGTTAACTTATTACGCTGTGAATAGAAGAATTTTATATACTAAGATAACACAACAGGTGCTTGTTGTACTGTGTTGCATAGAAGAACGAACGCGGATATGCCGTTGCATTGCAATGTCAGAACTATTTCAGTGCATTGCAAACAATATGTTGTGCATAGAAGAAAAACAAAACAGGTGCTTGTTGCGCTGCGTTGCATACAAGAACGAACACGTATATGCTGTTGCATTGCAAGGCATCAAGAACTGTTTCAGTGCTTTGCATACAATAGTTAACTTATTACGCTGTGAATAGAAGAATTTTATATACTGAGATAACACGACAGGTGCTTGTTGTACTGCTTTGCATAGAAGAACGAACGCGGGTATGCGTTGCATTGCAATGTCAGAACTGTTTTTACTGCTTTGCAAACAATATGTTGTGCATAGAAGAAAAACAAAACAGGTGCTTGTTGCGCTGCGTTGCATACAAGATTGAACACGTATATGCTGTTGCATTGCAAGGCATCAAGAGCTGTTTCAGTGCTTTGCATACAATAGTTAACTTATTACGCTGTGAATAGAAGAATTTTATATACTGTTTCCTTGCACTGTGTACAAAAACTAACATGCGCATTTAATTTCAGTAACACAATCCGTTTTGCAGTGAAGAGATAACAAGACAGGTGCTTGTTGTACTGTGTTGCATAGAAGAACGAACGCGGATATGCCGTTGCATTGCAATGTCAGAACTATTTCAGTGCATTGCAAACAATATGTTGTGCATAGAAGAAAAACAAAACAGGTGCTTGTTGCGCTGCGTTGCATACAAGAACGAACACGTATATCAAGGCACGCATTGCAAGGCATCAAGAGCTGTTTCAGTGCTTTGCATACAATATTTAACTTATTACGCTGTGAATAGAAGAATTTTATATACTGTTTCCTTGCACTGTGTACAAAAATTAAAATGCGCATTTAATTGCAGTAACACAATCCGTTTTGCAGTGAAGAGATAGCACGACAGGTGCTTGTTGTACTACGTTGCATAGAAGAACGAACGCGGATGTGCCGTTGCATTGCAATGCCAGAACTGTTCCAGTGCATTGCAAACAATATGTTGTGCATAGAAGAAAAACAAAACAGGTGCTTGTTGCGCTGCGTTGCATATAAAACAAGAACGAACACGTATATGCATCCGTTATGCATTGAGATTAACACATAACGTGCATTGCATTAGTTTAGCAGTGAAAATTGTAAGTTATGCAGTTTCCTTACATTGTACACAAGAACTAATGTATTCCTCCTGCACTGAAGAGATAACACAAAACCACCTACATTGAATTGTAGTAACTTAAACCGTTGTACAGTGCAGCGATAACACATAACATATGTTTCATTGCAGTAACACAATCCGTTTTGCAGTGACGAAATAACACGACAGGTGCTTGTCGCACTGCATTGCATGCAAGAACAAACTCTTTCCTTTGTGCATTGAGAAAGCAAATATATGCTGATGCATTGCAATGAATGCAAGAGCTAACTGTTTCATTGCATTGCACACAATAAATAACTTATGTTGTGCATAGAAGAAATTAATATAACATATATGTGCTATTGCCTTTCATGCCTTCAAGAAATAACATGTAAGTTATACAGTTTCCTTGCAATGAATACAAAAACTAACGTATTCCTATTGCAGTGAAGAGATAACACATAACGTGGTGTTGCGATTAATGAACTAACGTATCCATTATGCACTGAGATTAACACATAACGTGCATTGCATTAGTTTTGCAGTGAAAAGATAACACGGCAGGTACTTGTTGTACAACGTTGCATACAAGAACGAACACGGATATGCTGTTGCATTGCAAGGCATCAAGAACTGTTTAAGTGCTTTGCATACAATAGTTAACTTATTACGCTGTGAATAGAAGAATTTTATATACTGAGATAACACGACAGGTGCTTGTTGTACTGCGTTGCATAGAAGAACGAACGCGGGTATGCCGTTGCATTGCAATGTCAGAACTGTTTTTACTGCTTTGCAAACAATATGTTGTGCATAGAAGAAAAACAAAACAGGTGCTTGTTGCGCTGCGTTGCATACAAGAACGAACACGTATATGCTGTTGCATTGCAAGGCATCAAGAACTGTTTCAGTGCTTTGCATACAATAGTTAACTTATTACGCTGTGAATAGAAGAATTTTATATACTGTTTCCTTGCACTGTGTACAAAAACTAACATGTGCATTTAATTTCAGTAACACAATCCGTTTTGCAGTGAAGAGATAACAAGACAGGTGCTTGTTGTACTGTGTTGCATAGAAGAACGAACGCGGATATGCCGTTGCATTGCAATGTCAGAACTATTTCAGTGCATTGCAAACAATATGTTGTGCATAGAAGAAAAACAAAACAGGTGCTTGTTGCGCTGCGTTGCATAATACAAGAACGAACACGTATATGCATCCGTTATGCATTGAGATTAACACATAACGTGCATTGCATTAGTTTAGCAGTGACAATTGTAAGTTATGCACTGTTTCCTTACATTGTACACAAGAACTAATGTATTCCTCCTGCACTGAAGAGATAACACAAAACCACCTACATTGAATTGTAGCAACTTAAACCGTTGTACAGTGCAGCGATAACGCATAACATTTGTTTCATTGCAGTAACACAATCCGTTTTGCAGTGAAGAAATAACACGACAGGTGCTTGTCGCACTGCATTGCATGCAAGAAAAAACTCTTTCCTTTGTGCATTGAGAAAACAAATATATGCTGATGCATTGCAATGAATGCAAGAGCTAACTGTTTCATTGCATTGCACACAATAATTAACTTATGTTGTGCATAGAAGATATTAATATAACATATATGTGCTTTTGCCTTTCAATGCCTTCAAGAAATAACATGTAAGTTATGCAGTTTCCTTGCACTGAATACAACAACTAACCTATTCCTATTGCATTGAAGAGATAACACATAACGTGGTGTTGCGATGAATGAACAAACGCATCCATTGAGATTAACACACATAACGCATTGCATTAGATTTGCAGTGAAGGGATAACACGACAGGTGCTTGTTGTACTACGTTGCATACAAGAACGAACACGGATATGCTGTTGCATTGCAAGGCATCAAGAACTGTTTCAGTGCTTTGCATACAATAGTTAACGTATTACGCTGTGAATAGAAGAATTTTATATACTGAGATAACACGACAGGTGCTTGTTGTACTGCGTTGCATAGAAGAACGAACGCGGGTATGCGTTGCATTGCAATGTCAGAACTGTTTTTACTGCTTTGCAAACAATATGTTGTGCATAGAAGAAAAACAAAACAGGTGCTTGTTGCGCTGCGTTGCATACAAGAACGAACACGTATATGCTGTTGCATTGCAAGGCATCAAGAGCTGTTTCAGTGCTTTGCATACAATAGTTAACTTATTACGCTGTGAATAGAAGAATTTTATATACTGTTTCCTTGCACTGTGTACAAAAACTAACATGCGCATTTAATTTCAGTAACACAATCCGTTTTGCAGTGAAGAGATAACAAGACAGGTGCTTGTTGTACTGTGTTGCATAGAAGAACGAACGCGGATATGCCGTTGCATTGCAATGTCAGAACTATTTCAGTGCATTGCAAACAATATGTTGTGCATAGAAGAAAAACAAAACAGGTGCTTGTTGCGCTGCGTTGCATACAAGAACGAACACGTATATCAAGGCACGCATTGCAAGGCATCAAGAGCTGTTTCAGTGCTTTGCATACAATATTTAACTTATTACGCTGTGAATAGAAGAATTTTATATACTGTTTCCTTGCACTGTGTACAAAAATTAAAATGCGCATTTAATTGCAGTAACACAATCCGTTTTGCAGTGAAGAGATAGCACGACAGGTGCTTGTTGTACTACGTTGCATAGAAGAACGAACGCGGATGTGCCGTTGCATTGCAATGCCAGAACTGTTCCAGTGCATTGCAAACAATATGTTGTGCATAGAAGAAAAACAAAACAGGTGCTTGTTGCGCTGCGTTGCATATAAAACAAGAACGAACACGTATATGCATCCGTTATGCATTGAGATTAACACATAACGTGCATTGCATTAGTTTAGCAGTGAAAATTGTAAGTTATGCAGTTTCCTTACATTGTACACAAGAACTAATGTATTCCTCCTGCACTGAAGAGATAACACAAAACCACCTACATTGAATTGTAGTAACTTAAACCGTTGTACAGTGCAGCGATAACACATAACATATGTTTCATTGCAGTAACACAATCCGTTTTGCAGTGACGAAATAACACGACAGGTGCTTGTCGCACTGCATTGCATGCAAGAACAAACTCTTTCCTTTGTGCATTGAGAAAGCAAATATATGCTGATGCATTGCAATGAATGCAAGAGCTAACTGTTTCATTGCATTGCACACAATAAATAACTTATGTTGTGCATAGAAGAAATTAATATAACATATATGTGCTATTGCCTTTCATGCCTTCAAGAAATAACATGTAAGTTATACAGTTTCCTTGCAATGAATACAAAAACTAACGTATTCCTATTGCAGTGAAGAGATAACACATAACGTGGTGTTGCGATTAATGAACTAACGTATCCATTATGCACTGAGATTAACACATAACGTGCATTGCATTAGATTTGCAGTGAAGGGATAACACGGCAGGTACTTGTTGTACTACGTTGCATACAAGAACGAACACGGATATGCTGTTGCATTGCAAGGCATCAAGAACTGTTTAAGTGCTTTGCATACAATAGTTAACTTATTACGCTGTGAATAGAAGAATTTTATATACTGAGATAACACGACAGGTGCTTGTTGTACTGCGTTGCATAGAAGAACGAACGCGGGTATGCCGTTGCATTGCAATGTCAGAACTGTTTTTACTGCTTTGCAAACAATATGTTGTGCATAGAAGAAAAACAAAACAGGTGCTTGTTGCGCTGCGTTGCATACAAGAACGAACACGTATATGCTGTTGCATTGCAAGGCATCAAGAACTGTTTCAGTGCTTTGCATACAATAGTTAACTTATTACGCTGTGAATAGAAGAATTTTATATACTGTTTCCTTGCACTGTGTACAAAAACTAACATGTGCATTTAATTTCAGTAACACAATCCGTTTTGCAGTGAAGAGATAACAAGACAGGTGCTTGTTGTACTGTGTTGCATAGAAGAACGAACGCGGATATGCCGTTGCATTGCAATGTCAGAACTATTTCAGTGCATTGCAAACAATATGTTGTGCATAGAAGAAAAACAAAACAGGTGCTTGTTGCGCTGCGTTGCATAATACAAGAACGAACACGTATATGCATCCGTTATGCATTGAGATTAACACATAACGTGCATTGCATTAGTTTAGCAGTGACAATTGTAAGTTATGCACTGTTTCCTTACATTGTACACAAGAACTAATGTATTCCTCCTGCACTGAAGAGATAACACAAAACCACCTACATTGAATTGTAGCAACTTAAACCGTTGTACAGTGCAGCGATAACGCATAACATTTGTTTCATTGCAGTAACACAATCCGTTTTGCAGTGAAGAAATAACACGACAGGTGCTTGTCGCACTGCATTGCATGCAAGAAAAAACTCTTTCCTTTGTGCATTGAGAAAACAAATATATGCTGATGCATTGCAATGAATGCAAGAGCTAACTGTTTCATTGCATTGCACACAATAATTAACTTATGTTGTGCATAGAAGATATTAATATAACATATATGTGCTTTTGCCTTTCAATGCCTTCAAGAAATAACATGTAAGTTATGCAGTTTCCTTGCACTGAATACAACAACTAACCTATTCCTATTGCATTGAAGAGATAACACATAACGTGGTGTTGCGATGAATGAACAAACGCATCCATTGAGATTAACACACATAACGCATTGCATTAGATTTGCAGTGAAGGGATAACACGACAGGTGCTTGTTGTACTACGTTGCATACAAGAACGAACACGGATATGCTGTTGCATTGCAAGGCATCAAGAACTGTTTCAGTGCTTTGCATACAATAGTTAACTTATTACGCTGTGAATAGAAGAATTTTATATACTGAGATAACACGACAGGTGCTTGTTGTACTGCGTTGCATAGAAGAACGAACGCGGGTATGCGTTGCATTGCAATGTCAGAACTGTTTTTACTGCTTTGCAAACAATATGTTGTGCATAGAAGAAAAACAAAACAGGTGCTTGTTGCGCTGCGTTGCATACAAGAACGAACACGTATATGCTGTTGCATTGCAAGGCATCAAGAGCTGTTTCAGTGCTTTGCATACAATAGTTAACTTATTACGCTGTGAATAGAAGAATTTTATATACTGTTTCCTTGCACTGTGTACAAAAACTAACATGCGCATTTAATTTCAGTAACACAATCCGTTTTGCAGTGAAGAGATAACAAGACAGGTGCTTGTTGTACTGTGTTGCATAGAAGAACGAACGCGGATATGCCGTTGCATTGCAATGTCAGAACTATTTCAGTGCATTGCAAACAATATGTTGTGCATAGAAGAAAAACAAAACAGGTGCTTGTTGCGCTGCGTTGCATACAAGAACGAACACGTATATCAAGGCACGCATTGCAAGGCATCAAGAGCTGTTTCAGTGCTTTGCATACAATATTTAACTTATTACGCTGTGAATAGAAGAATTTTATATACTGTTTCCTTGCACTGTGTACAAAAATTAAAATGCGCATTTAATTGCAGTAACACAATCCGTTTTGCAGTGAAGAGATAGCACGACAGGTGCTTGTTGTACTACGTTGCATAGAAGAACGAACGCGGATGTGCCGTTGCATTGCAATGCCAGAACTGTTCCAGTGCATTGCAAACAATATGTTGTGCATAGAAGAAAAACAAAACAGGTGCTTGTTGCGCTGCGTTGCATATAAAACAAGAACGAACACGTATATGCATCCGTTATGCATTGAGATTAACACATAACGTGCATTGCATTAGTTTAGCAGTGAAAATTGTAAGTTATGCAGTTTCCTTACATTGTACACAAGAACTAATGTATTCCTCCTGCACTGAAGAGATAACACAAAACCACCTACATTGAATTGTAGTAACTTAAACCGTTGTACAGTGCAGCGATAACACATAACATATGTTTCATTGCAGTAACACAATCCGTTTTGCAGTGACGAAATAACACGACAGGTGCTTGTCGCACTGCATTGCATGCAAGAACAAACTCTTTCCTTTGTGCATTGAGAAAGCAAATATATGCTGATGCATTGCAATGAATGCAAGAGCTAACTGTTTCATTGCATTGCACACAATAAATAACTTATGTTGTGCATAGAAGAAATTAATATAACATATATGTGCTATTGCCTTTCATGCCTTCAAGAAATAACATGTAAGTTATACAGTTTCCTTGCAATGAATACAAAAACTAACGTATTCCTATTGCAGTGAAGAGATAACACATAACGTGGTGTTGCGATTAATGAACTAACGTATCCATTATGCACTGAGATTAACACATAACGTGCATTGCATTAGTTTTGCAGTGAAAAGATAACACGGCAGGTACTTGTTGTACTACGTTGCATACAAGAACGAACACGGATATGCTGTTGCATTGCAAGGCATCAAGAACTGTTTAAGTGCTTTGCATACAATAGTTAACTTATTACGCTGTGAATAGAAGAATTTTATATACTGAGATAACACGACAGGTGCTTGTTGTACTGCGTTGCATAGAAGAACGAACGCGGGTATGCCGTTGCATTGCAATGTCAGAACTGTTTTTACTGCTTTGCAAACAATATGTTGTGCATAGAAGAAAAACAAAACAGGTGCTTGTTGCGCTGCGTTGCATACAAGAACGAACACGTATATGCTGTTGCATTGCAAGGCATCAAGAACTGTTTCAGTGCTTTGCATACAATAGTTAACTTATTACGCTGTGAATAGAAGAATTTTATATACTGTTTCCTTGCACTGTGTACAAAAACTAACATGTGCATTTAATTTCAGTAACACAATCCGTTTTGCAGTGAAGAGATAACAAGACAGGTGCTTGTTGTACTGTGTTGCATAGAAGAACGAACGCGGATATGCCGTTGCATTGCAATGTCAGAACTATTTCAGTGCATTGCAAACAATATGTTGTGCATAGAAGAAAAACAAAACAGGTGCTTGTTGCGCTGCGTTGCATAATACAAGAACGAACACGTATATGCATCCGTTATGCATTGAGATTAACACATAACGTGCATTGCATTAGTTTAGCAGTGACAATTGTAAGTTATGCACTGTTTCCTTACATTGTACACAAGAACTAATGTATTCCTCCTGCACTGAAGAGATAACACAAAACCACCTACATTGAATTGTAGCAACTTAAACCGTTGTACAGTGCAGCGATAACGCATAACATTTGTTTCATTGCAGTAACACAATCCGTTTTGCAGTGAAGAAATAACACGACAGGTGCTTGTCGCACTGCATTGCATGCAAGAAAAAACTCTTTCCTTTGTGCATTGAGAAAACAAATATATGCTGATGCATTGCAATGAATGCAAGAGCTAACTGTTTCATTGCATTGCACACAATAAATAACTTATGTTGTGCATAGAAGATATTAATATAACATATATGTGCTTTTGCCTTTCAATGCCTTCAAGAAATAACATGTAAGTTATGCAGTTTCCTTGCACTGAATACAACAACTAACCTATTCCTATTGCATTGAAGAGATAACACATAACGTGGTGTTGCGATGAATGAACAAACGCATCCATTGAGATTAACACACATAACGCATTGCATTAGATTTGCAGTGAAGGGATAACACGACAGGTGCTTGTTGTACTACGTTGCATACAAGAACGAACACGGATATGCTGTTGCATTGCAAGGCATCAAGAACTGTTTCAGTGCTTTGCATACAATAGTTAACTTATTACGCTGTGAATAGAAGAATTTTATATACTGAGATAACACGACAGGTGCTTGTTGTACTGCGTTGCATAGAAGAACGAACGCGGGTATGCGTTGCATTGCAATGTCAGAACTGTTTTTACTGCTTTGCAAACAATATGTTGTGCATAGAAGAAAAACAAAACAGGTGCTTGTTGCGCTGCGTTGCATACAAGAACGAACACGTATATGCTGTTGCATTGCAAGGCATCAAGAGCTGTTTCAGTGCTTTGCATACAATAGTTAACTTATTACGCTGTGAATAGAAGAATTTTATATTCTGTTTCCTTGCACTGTGTACAAAAACTAACATGCGCATTTAATTTCAGTAACACAATCCGTTTTGCAGTGAAGAGATAACAAGACAGGTGCTTGTTGTACTGTGTTGCATAGAAGAACGAACGCGGATATGCCGTTGCATTGCAATGTCAGAACTATTTCAGTGCATTGCAAACAATATGTTGTGCATAGAAGAAAAACAAAACAGGTGCTTGTTGCGCTGCGTTGCATACAAGAACGAACACGTATATCAAGGCACGCATTGCAAGGCATCAAGAGCTGTTTCAGTGCTTTGCATACAATATTTAACTTATTACGCTGTGAATAGAAGAATTTTATATACTGTTTCCTTGCACTGTGTACAAAAATTAAAATGCGCATTTAATTGCAGTAACACAATCCGTTTTGCAGTGAAGAGATAGCACGACAGGTGCTTGTTGTACTACGTTGCATAGAAGAACGAACGCGGATGTGCCGTTGCATTGCAATGCCAGAACTGTTCCAGTGCATTGCAAACAATATGTTGTGCATAGAAGAAAAACAAAACAGGTGCTTGTTGCGCTGCGTTGCATATAAAACAAGAACGAACACGTATATGCATCCGTTATGCATTGAGATTAACACATAACGTGCATTGCATTAGTTTAGCAGTGAAAATTGTAAGTTATGCAGTTTCCTTACATTGTACACAAGAACTAATGTATTCCTCCTGCACTGAAGAGATAACACAAAACCACCTACATTGAATTGTAGTAACTTAAACCGTTGTACAGTGCAGCGATAACACATAACATATGTTTCATTGCAGTAACACAATCCGTTTTGCAGTGACGAAATAACACGACAGGTGCTTGTCGCACTGCATTGCATGCAAGAACAAACTCTTTCCTTTGTGCATTGAGAAAGCAAATATATGCTGATGCATTGCAATGAATGCAAGAGCTAACTGTTTCATTGCATTGCACACAATAAATAACTTATGTTGTGCATAGAAGAAATTAATATAACATATATGTGCTATTGCCTTTCATGCCTTCAAGAAATAACATGTAAGTTATACAGTTTCCTTGCAATGAATACAAAAACTAACGTATTCCTATTGCAGTGAAGAGATAACACATAACGTGGTGTTGCGATTAATGAACTAACGTATCCATTATGCACTGAGATTAACACATAACGTGCATTGCATTAGTTTTGCAGTGAAAAGATAACACGGCAGGTACTTGTTGTACTACGTTGCATACAAGAACGAACACGGATATGCTGTTGCATTGCAAGGCATCAAGAACTGTTTAAGTGCTTTGCATACAATAGTTAACTTATTACGCTGTGAATAGAAGAATTTTATATACTGAGATAACACGACAGGTGCTTGTTGTACTGCGTTGCATAGAAGAACGAACGCGGGTATGCCGTTGCATTGCAATGTCAGAACTGTTTTTACTGCTTTGCAAACAATATGTTGTGCATAGAAGAAAAACAAAACAGGTGCTTGTTGCGCTGCGTTGCATACAAGAACGAACACGTATATGCTGTTGCATTGCAAGGCATCAAGAACTGTTTCAGTGCTTTGCATACAATAGTTAACTTATTACGCTGTGAATAGAAGAATTTTATATACTGTTTCCTTGCACTGTGTACAAAAACTAACATGTGCATTTAATTTCAGTAACACAATCCGTTTTGCAGTGAAGAGATAACAAGACAGGTGCTTGTTGTACTGTGTTGCATAGAAGAACGAACGCGGATATGCCGTTGCATTGCAATGTCAGAACTATTTCAGTGCATTGCAAACAATATGTTGTGCATAGAAGAAAAACAAAACAGGTGCTTGTTGCGCTGCGTTGCATAATACAAGAACGAACACGTATATGCATCCGTTATGCATTGAGATTAACACATAACGTGCATTGCATTAGTTTAGCAGTGAAAATTGTAAGTTATGCACTGTTTCCTTACATTGTACACAAGAACTAATGTATTCCTCCTGCACTGAAGAGATAACACAAAACCACCTACATTGAATTGTAGTAACTTAAACCGTTGTACAGTGCAGCGATAACACATAACATTTGTTTCATTGCAGTAACACAATCCGTTTTGCAGTGAAGAAATAACACGACAGGTGCTTGTCGCACTGCATTGCATGCAAGAACAAACTCTTTCCTTTGTGCATTGAGAAAACAAATATATGCTGATGCATTGCAATGAATGCAAGAGCTAACTGTTTCATTGCATTGCACACAATAAATAACTTATGTTGTGCATAGAAGATATTAATATAACATATATGTGCTATTGCCTTTCAATGCTTTCAAGAAATAACATGTAAGTTATGCAGTTTCCTTGCAATGAATACAACAACTAACCTATTCCTATTGCATTGAAGAGATAACACATAACGTGGTGTTGCGATGAATGAACTAATGCATCCGTTATGCATTAAGATTAACACAATAACGTTCATTGCATTAGTTTTGCAGTGAAGAGATAGCACGACAGGTGGTTGTATTGCGTTGCATACAAGAACGAACACGGATATGCTGTTGCATTGCAAGGCATCAAGAACTGTTTCAGTGCTTTGCATACAATAGTTAACTTATTACGCTGTGAATAGAAGAATTTTATATACTGAGATAACACGACAGGTGCTTGTTGTACTGCGTTGCATAGAAGAACGAACGCGGGTATGCCGTTGCATTGCAATGTCAGAACTGTTTTTACTGCTTTGCAAACAATATGTTGTGCATAGAAGAAAAACAAAACAGGTGCTTGTTGCGCTGCGTTGCATACAAGAACGAACACGTATATGCTGTTGCATTGCAAGGCATCAAGAGCTGTTTCAGTGCTTTGCATACAATAGTTAACTTATTACGCTGTGAATAGAAGAATTTTATATTCTGTTTCCTTGCACTGTGTACAAAAACTAACATGCGCATTTAATTTCAGTAACACAATCCGTTTTGCAGTGAAGAGATAACAAGACAGGTGCTTGTTGTACTGTGTTGCATAGAAGAACGAACGCGGATATGCCGTTGCATTGCAATGTCAGAACTATTTCAGTGCATTGCAAACAATATGTTGTGCATAGAAGAAAAACAAAACAGGTGCTTGTTGCGCTGCGTTGCATACAAGAACGAACACGTATATCAAGGCACGCATTGCAAGGCATCAAGAGCTGTTTCAGTGCTTTGCATACAATATTTAACTTATTACGCTGTGAATAGAAGAATTTTATATACTGTTTCCTTGCACTGTGTACAAAAATTAAAATGCGCATTTAATTGCAGTAACACAATCCGTTTTGCAGTGAAGAGATAGCACGACAGGTGCTTGTTGTACTACGTTGCATAGAAGAACGAACGCGGATGTGCCGTTGCATTGCAATGCCAGAACTGTTCCAGTGCATTGCAAACAATATGTTGTGCATAGAAGAAAAACAAAACAGGTGCTTGTTGCGCTGCGTTGCATATAAAACAAGAACGAACACGTATATGCATCCGTTATGCATTGAGATTAACACATAACGTGCATTGCATTAGTTTAGCAGTGAAAATTGTAAGTTATGCACTGTTTCCTTACATTGTACACAAGAACTAATGTATTCCTCCTGCACTGAAGAGATAACACAAAACCACCTACATTGAATTGTAGTAACTTAAACCGTTGTACAGTGCAGCGATAACACATAACATATGTTTCATTGCAGTAACACAATCCGTTTTGCAGTGACGAAATAACACGACAGGTGCTTGTCGCACTGCATTGCATGCAAGAACAAACTCTTTCCTTTGTGCATTGAGAAAGCAAATATATGCTGATGCATTGCAATGAATGCAAGAGCTAACTGTTTCATTGCATTGCACACAATAAATAACTTATGTTGTGCATAGAAGAAATTAATATAACATATATGTGCTATTGCCTTTCAATGCCTTCAAGAAATAACATGTAAGTTATACAGTTTCCTTGCAATGAATACAAAAACTAACGTATTCCTATTGCAGTGAAGAGATAACACATAACGTGGTGTTGCGATTAATGAACTAACGTATCCATTATGCACTGAGATTAACACATAACGTGCATTGCATTAGTTTTGCAGTGAAAAGATAACACGGCAGGTACTTGTTGTACTACGTTGCATACAAGAACGAACACGGATATGCTGTTGCATTGCAAGGCATCAAGAACTGTTTCAGTGCTTTGCATACAATAGTTAACTTATTACGCTGTGAATAGAAGAATTTTATATACTGAGATAACACGACAGGTGCTTGTTGTACTGCGTTGCATAGAAGAACGAACGCGGGTATGCCGTTGCATTGCAATGTCAGAACTGTTTTTACTGCTTTGCAAACAATATGTTGTGCATAGAAGAAAAACAAAACAGGTGCTTGTTGCGCTGCGTTGCATACAAGAACGAACACGTATATGCTGTTGCATTGCAAGGCATCAAGAACTGTTTCAGTGCTTTGCATACAATAGTTAACTTATTACGCTGTGAATAGAAGAATTTTATATACTGTTTCCTTGCACTGTGTACAAAAACTAACATGTGCATTTAATTTCAGTAACACAATCCGTTTTGCAGTGAAGAGATAACAAGACAGGTGCTTGTTGTACTGTGTTGCATAGAAGAACGAACGCGGATATGCCGTTGCATTGCAATGTCAGAACTATTTCAGTGCATTGCAAACAATATGTTGTGCATAGAAGAAAAACAAAACAGGTGCTTGTTGCGCTGCGTTGCATAATACAAGAACGAACACGTATATGCATCCGTTATGCATTGAGATTAACACATAACGTGCATTGCATTAGTTTAGCAGTGACAATTGTAAGTTATGCACTGTTTCCTTACATTGTACACAAGAACTAATGTATTCCTCCTGCACTGAAGAGATAACACAAAACCACCTACATTGAATTGTAGCAACTTAAACCGTTGTACAGTGCAGCGATAACGCATAACATTTGTTTCATTGCAGTAACACAATCCGTTTTGCAGTGAAGAAATAACACGACAGGTGCTTGTCGCACTGCATTGCATGCAAGAAAAAACTCTTTCCTTTGTGCATTGAGAAAACAAATATATGCTGATGCATTGCAATGAATGCAAGAGCTAACTGTTTCATTGCATTGCACACAATAAATAACTTATGTTGTGCATAGAAGATATTAATATAACATATATGTGCTTTTGCCTTTCAATGCCTTCAAGAAATAACATGTAAGTTATGCAGTTTCCTTGCACTGAATACAACAACTAACCTATTCCTATTGCATTGAAGAGATAACACATAACGTGGTGTTGCGATGAATGAACAAACGCATCCATTGAGATTAACACACATAACGCATTGCATTAGATTTGCAGTGAAGGGATAACACGACAGGTGCTTGTTGTACTACGTTGCATACAAGAACGAACACGGATATGCTGTTGCATTGCAAGGCATCAAGAACTGTTTCAGTGCTTTGCATACAATAGTTAACTTATTACGCTGTGAATAGAAGAATTTTATATACTGAGATAACACGACAGGTGCTTGTTGTACTGCGTTGCATAGAAGAACGAACGCGGGTATGCCGTTGCATTGCAATGTCAGAACTGTTTTTACTGCTTTGCAAACAATATGTTGTGCATAGAAGAAAAACAAAACAGGTGCTTGTTGCGCTGCGTTGCATACAAGAACGAACACGTATATGCTGTTGCATTGCAAGGCATCAAGAGCTGTTTCAGTGCTTTGCATACAATAGTTAACTTATTACGCTGTGAATAGAAGAATTTTATATTCTGTTTCCTTGCACTGTGTACAAAAACTAACATGCGCATTTAATTTCAGTAACACAATCCGTTTTGCAGTGAAGAGATAACAAGACAGGTGCTTGTTGTACTGTGTTGCATAGAAGAACGAACGCGGATATGCCGTTGCATTGCAATGAATGCAGAACTATTTCAGTGCATTGCAAACAATATGTTGTGCATAGAAGAAATTAATATAACATATATGTGCTATTGCCTTTCATGCCTTCAAGAAATAACATGTAAGTTATACAGTTTCCTTGCAATGAATACAAAAACTAACGTATTCCTATTGCAGTGAAGAGATAACACATAACGTGGTGTTGCGATGAATGAACTAACGTATCCATTATGCACTGAGATTAACACATAACGTGCATTGCATTAGTTTTGCAGTGAAAAGATAACACGGCAGGTGCTTGTTGTACTACGTTGCATACAAGAACGAACACGTATATCAAGGCACGCATTGCAAGGCATCAAGAGCTGTTTCAGTGCTTTGCATACAATATTTAACTTATTACGCTGTGAATAGAAGAATTTTATATACTGTTTCCTTGCACTGTGTACAAAAATTAAAATGCGCATTTAATTGCAGTAACACAATCCGTTTTGCAGTGAAGAGATAGCACGACAGGTGCTTGTTGTACTACGTTGCATAGAAGAACGAACGCGGATGTGCCGTTGCATTGCAATGCCAGAACTGTTCCAGTGCATTGCAAACAATATGTTGTGCATAGAAGAAAAACAAAACAGGTGCTTGTTGCGCTGCGTTGCATATAAAACAAGAACGAACACGTATATGCATCCGTTATGCATTGAGATTAACACATAACGTGCATTGCATTAGTTTAGCAGTGAAAATTGTAAGTTATGCAGTTTCCTTACATTGTACACAAGAACTAATCTATTCCTCCTGCACTGAAGAGATAACACAAAACCACCTACATTGAATTGTAGTAACTTAAACCGTTGTACAGTGCAGCGATAACACATAACATATGTTTCATTGCAGTAACACAATCCGTTTTGCAGTGACGAAATAACACGACAGGTGCTTGTCGCACTGCATTGCATGCAAGAACAAACTCTTTCCTTTGTGCATTGAGAAAGCAAATATATGCTGATGCATTGCAATGAATGCAAGAGCTAACTGTTTCATTGCATTGCACACAATAAATAACTTATGTTGTGCATAGAAGAAATTAATATAACATATATGTGCTATTGCCTTTCATGCCTTCAAGAAATAACATGTAAGTTATACAGTTTCCTTGCAATGAATACAAAAACTAACGTATTCCTATTGCAGTGAAGAGATAACACATAACGTGGTGTTGCGATTAATGAACTAACGTATCCATTATGCACTGAGATTAACACATAACGTGCATTGCATTAGTTTTGCAGTGAAAAGATAACACGGCAGGTACTTGTTGTACTACGTTGCATACAAGAACGAACACGGATATGCTGTTGCATTGCAAGGCATCAAGAACTGTTTAAGTGCTTTGCATACAATAGTTAACTTATTACGCTGTGAATAGAAGAATTTTATATACTGAGATAACACGACAGGTGCTTGTTGTACTGCGTTGCATAGAAGAACGAACGCGGGTATGCCGTTGCATTGCAATGTCAGAACTGTTTTTAATGCTTTGCAAACAATATGTTGTGCATAGAAGAAAAACAAAACAGGTGCTTGTTGCGCTGCGTTGCATACAAGAACGAACACGTATATGCTGTTGCATTGCAAGGCATCAAGAACTGTTTCAGTGCTTTGCATACAATAGTTAACTTATTACGCTGTGAATAGAAGAATTTTATATACTGTTTCCTTGCACTGTGTACAAAAACTAACATGTGCATTTAATTTCAGTAACACAATCCGTTTTGCAGTGAAGAGATAACAAGACAGGTGCTTGTTGTACTGTGTTGCATAGAAGAACGAACGCGGATATGCCGTTGCATTGCAATGTCAGAACTATTTCAGTGCATTGCAAACAATATGTTGTGCATAGAAGAAAAACAAAACAGGTGCTTGTTGCGCTGCGTTGCATAATACAAGAACGAACACGTATATGCATCCGTTATGCATTGAGATTAACACATAACGTGCATTGCATTAGTTTAGCAGTGAAAATTGTAAGTTATGCACTGTTTCCTTACATTGTACACAAGAACTAATGTATTCCTCCTGCACTGAAGAGATAACACAAAACCACCTACATTGAATTGTAGCAACTTAAACCGTTGTACAGTGCAGCGATAACGCATAACATTTGTTTCATTGCAGTAACACAATCCGTTTTGCAGTGAAGAAATAACACGACAGGTGCTTGTCGCACTGCATTGCATGCAAGAAAAAACTCTTTCCTTTGTGCATTGAGAAAACAAATATATGCAGATGCATTGCAATGAATGCAAGAGCTAACTGTTTCATTGCATTGCACACAATAAATAACTTATGTTGTGCATAGAAGATATTAATATAACATATATGTGCTTTTGCCTTTCAATGCCTTCAAGAAATAACATGTAAGTTATGCAGTTTCCTTGCACTGAATACAACAACTAACCTATTCCTATTGCATTGAAGAGATAACACATAACGTGGTGTTGCGATGAATGAACAAACGCATCCATTGAGATTAACACACATAACGCATTGCATTAGATTTGCAGTGAAGGGATAACACGACAGGTGCTTGTTGTACTACGTTGCATACAAGAACGAACACGGATATGCTGTTGCATTGCAAGGCATCAAGAACTGTTTCAGTGCTTTGCATACAATAGTTAACTTATTACGCTGTGAATAGAAGAATTTTATATACTGAGATAACACGACAGGTGCTTGTTGTACTGCGTTGCATAGAAGAACGAACGCGGGTATGCGTTGCATTGCAATGTCAGAACTGTTTTTACTGCTTTGCAAACAATATGTTGTGCATAGAAGAAAAACAAAACAGGTGCTTGTTGCGCTGCGTTGCATACAAGAACGAACACGTATATGCTGTTGCATTGCAAGGCATCAAGAGCTGTTTCAGTGCTTTGCATACAATAGTTAACTTATTACGCTGTGAATAGAAGAATTTTATATTCTGTTTCCTTGCACTGTGTACAAAAACTAACATGCGCATTTAATTTCAGTAACACAATCCGTTTTGCAGTGAAGAGATAACAAGACAGGTGCTTGTTGTACTGTGTTGCATAGAAGAACGAACGCGGATATGCCGTTGCATTGCAATGTCAGAACTATTTCAGTGCATTGCAAACAATATGTTGTGCATAGAAGAAAAACAAAACAGGTGCTTGTTGCGCTGCGTTGCATACAAGAACGAACACGTATATCAAGGCACGCATTGCAAGGCATCAAGAGCTGTTTCAGTGCTTTGCATACAATATTTAACTTATTACGCTGTGAATAGAAGAATTTTATATACTGTTTCCTTGCACTGTGTACAAAAATTAAAATGCGCATTTAATTGCAGTAACACAATCCGTTTTGCAGTGAAGAGATAGCACGACAGGTGCTTGTTGTACTACGTTGCATAGAAGAACGAACGCGGATGTGCCGTTGCATTGCAATGCCAGAACTGTTCCAGTGCATTGCAAACAATATGTTGTGCATAGAAGAAAAACAAAACAGGTGCTTGTTGCGCTGCGTTGCATATAAAACAAGAACGAACACGTATATGCATCCGTTATGCATTGAGATTAACACATAACGTGCATTGCATTAGTTTAGCAGTGAAAATTGTAAGTTATGCAGTTTCCTTACATTGTACACAAGAACTAATCTATTCCTCCTGCACTGAAGAGATAACACAAAACCACCTACATTGAATTGTAGTAACTTAAACCGTTGTACAGTGCAGCGATAACACATAACATATGTTTCATTGCAGTAACACAATCCGTTTTGCAGTGACGAAATAACACGACAGGTGCTTGTCGCACTGCATTGCATGCAAGAACAAACTCTTTCCTTTGTGCATTGAGAAAGCAAATATATGCTGATGCATTGCAATGAATGCAAGAGCTAACTGTTTCATTGCATTGCACACAATAAATAACTTATGTTGTGCATAGAAGAAATTAATATAACATATATGTGCTATTGCCTTTCATGCCTTCAAGAAATAACATGTAAGTTATACAGTTTCCTTGCAATGAATACAAAAACTAACGTATTCCTATTGCAGTGAAGAGATAACACATAACGTGGTGTTGCGATTAATGAACTAACGTATCCATTATGCACTGAGATTAACACATAACGTGCATTGCATTAGTTTTGCAGTGAAAAGATAACACGGCAGGTACTTGTTGTACTACGTTGCATACAAGAACGAACACGGATATGCTGTTGCATTGCAAGGCATCAAGAACTGTTTAAGTGCTTTGCATACAATAGTTAACTTATTACGCTGTGAATAGAAGAATTTTATATACTGAGATAACACGACAGGTGCTTGTTGTACTGCGTTGCATAGAAGAACGAACGCGGGTATGCCGTTGCATTGCAATGTCAGAACTGTTTTTAATGCTTTGCAAACAATATGTTGTGCATAGAAGAAAAACAAAACAGGTGCTTGTTGCGCTGCGTTGCATACAAGAACGAACACGTATATGCTGTTGCATTGCAAGGCATCAAGAACTGTTTCAGTGCTTTGCATACAATAGTTAACTTATTACGCTGTGAATAGAAGAATTTTATATACTGTTTCCTTGCACTGTGTACAAAAACTAACATGTGCATTTAATTTCAGTAACACAATCCGTTTTGCAGTGAAGAGATAACAAGACAGGTGCTTGTTGTACTGTGTTGCATAGAAGAACGAACGCGGATATGCCGTTGCATTGCAATGTCAGAACTATTTCAGTGCATTGCAAACAATATGTTGTGCATAGAAGAAAAACAAAACAGGTGCTTGTTGCGCTGCGTTGCATAATACAAGAACGAACACGTATATGCATCCGTTATGCATTGAGATTAACACATAACGTGCATTGCATTAGTTTAGCAGTGAAAATTGTAAGTTATGCACTGTTTCCTTACATTGTACACAAGAACTAATGTATTCCTCCTGCACTGAAGAGATAACACAAAACCACCTACATTGAATTGTAGCAACTTAAACCGTTGTACAGTGCAGCGATAACGCATAACATTTGTTTCATTGCAGTAACACAATCCGTTTTGCAGTGAAGAAATAACACGACAGGTGCTTGTCGCACTGCATTGCATGCAAGAAAAAACTCTTTCCTTTGTGCATTGAGAAAACAAATATATGCAGATGCATTGCAATGAATGCAAGAGCTAACTGTTTCATTGCATTGCACACAATAATTAACTTATGTTGTGCATAGAAGATATTAATATAACATATATGTGCTTTTGCCTTTCAATGCCTTCAAGAAATAACATGTAAGTTATGCAGTTTCCTTGCACTGAATACAACAACTAACCTATTCCTATTGCATTGAAGAGATAACACATAACGTGGTGTTGCGATGAATGAACAAACGCATCCATTGAGATTAACACACATAACGCATTGCATTAGATTTGCAGTGAAGGGATAACACGACAGGTGCTTGTTGTACTACGTTGCATACAAGAACGAACACGGATATGCTGTTGCATTGCAAGGCATCAAGAACTGTTTCAGTGCTTTGCATACAATAGTTAACTTATTACGCTGTGAATAGAAGAATTTTATATACTGAGATAACACGACAGGTGCTTGTTGTACTGCGTTGCATAGAAGAACGAACGCGGGTATGCGTTGCATTGCAATGTCAGAACTGTTTTTACTGCTTTGCAAACAATATGTTGTGCATAGAAGAAAAACAAAACAGGTGCTTGTTGCGCTGCGTTGCATACAAGAACGAACACGTATATGCTGTTGCATTGCAAGGCATCAAGAGCTGTTTCAGTGCTTTGCATACAATAGTTAACTTATTACGCTGTGAATAGAAGAATTTTATATACTGTTTCCTTGCACTGTGTACAAAAACTAACATGCGCATTTAATTTCAGTAACACAATCCGTTTTGCAGTGAAGAGATAACAAGACAGGTGCTTGTTGTACTGTGTTGCATAGAAGAACGAACGCGGATATGCCGTTGCATTGCAATGTCAGAACTATTTCAGTGCATTGCAAACAATATGTTGTGCATAGAAGAAAAACAAAACAGGTGCTTGTTGCGCTGCGTTGCATACAAGAACGAACACGTATATCAAGGCACGCATTGCAAGGCATCAAGAGCTGTTTCAGTGCTTTGCATACAATATTTAACTTATTACGCTGTGAATAGAAGAATTTTATATACTGTTTCCTTGCACTGTGTACAAAAATTAAAATGCGCATTTAATTGCAGTAACACAATCCGTTTTGCAGTGAAGAGATAGCACGACAGGTGCTTGTTGTACTACGTTGCATAGAAGAACGAACGCGGATGTGCCGTTGCATTGCAATGCCAGAACTGTTCCAGTGCATTGCAAACAATATGTTGTGCATAGAAGAAAAACAAAACAGGTGCTTGTTGCGCTGCGTTGCATATAAAACAAGAACGAACACGTATATGCATCCGTTATGCATTGAGATTAACACATAACGTGCATTGCATTAGTTTAGCAGTGAAAATTGTAAGTTATGCAGTTTCCTTACATTGTACACAAGAACTAATCTATTCCTCCTGCACTGAAGAGATAACACAAAACCACCTACATTGAATTGTAGTAACTTAAACCGTTGTACAGTGCAGCGATAACACATAACATATGTTTCATTGCAGTAACACAATCCGTTTTGCAGTGAAGAAATAACACGACAGGTGCTTGTCGCACTGCATTGCATGCAAGAACAAACTCTTTCCTTTGTGCATTGAGAAAACAAATATATGCTGATGCATTGCAATGAATGCAAGAGCTAACTGTTTCATTGCATTGCACACAATAAATAACTTATGTTGTGCATAGAAGAAATTAATATAACATATATGTGCTATTGCCTTTCATGCCTTCAAGAAATAACATGTAAGTTATACAGTTTCCTTGCAATGAATACAAAAACTAACGTATTCCTATTGCAGTGAAGAGATAACACATAACGTGGTGTTGCGATGAATGAACTAACGTATCCATTATGCACTGAGATTAACACATAACGTGCATTGCATTAGTTTTGCAGTGAAAAGATAACACGGCAGGTGCTTGTTGTACTACGTTGCATACAAGAACGAACACGGATATGCTGTTGCATTGCAAGGCATCAAGAACTGTTTCAGTGCTTTGCATACAATAGTTAACTTATTACGCTGTGAATAGAAGAATTTTATATACTGAGATAACACGACAGGTGCTTGTTGTACTGCGTTGCATAGAAGAACGAACGCGGGTATGCCGTTGCATTGCAATGTCAGAACTGTTTTTACTGCTTTGCAAACAATATGTTGTGCATAGAAGAAAAACAAAACAGGTGCTTGTTGCGCTGCGTTGCATACAAGAACGAACACGTATATGCTGTTGCATTGCAAGGCATCAAGAGCTGTTTCAGTGCTTTGCATACAATAGTTAACTTATTACGCTGTGAATAGAAGAATTTTATATTCTGTTTCCTTGCACTGTGTACAAAAACTAACATGCGCATTTAATTTCAGTAACACAATCCGTTTTGCAGTGAAGAGATAACAAGACAGGTGCTTGTTGTACTGTGTTGCATAGAAGAACGAACGCGGATATGCCGTTGCATTGCAATGTCAGAACTATTTCACTGCATTGCAAACAATATGTTGTGCATAGAAGAAAAACAAAACAGGTGCTTGTTGCGCTGCGTTGCATACAAGAACGAACACGTATATGCTGTTGCATTGCAAGGCATCAAGAACTGTTTCAGTGCTTTGCATACAATAGTTAACTTATTACGCTGTGAATAGAAGAATTTTATATACTGTTTCCTTGCACTGTGTACATAAACTAACATGCGCATTTAATTTCAGTAACACAATCCGTTTTGCAGTGAAGAGATAGCACGATAGGTGCTTGTTGTACTGCGTTGCATAGAAGAACGAACGCGGATGTGCCGTTGCATTGGAATGTCAGAACTGTTTCAGTGCATTGCAAACAATATGTTGTGCATAGAAGAAAAACAAAACAGGTGCTTGTTGCGCTGCGTTGCATAATACAAGAACGAACACGTATATGCATCCGTTATGCATTGAGATTAACACATAACGTGCATTGCATTAGTTTAGCAGTGAAAATTGTAAGTTATGCACTGTTTCCTTACATTGTACACAAGAACTAATGTATTCCTCCTGCACTGAAGAGATAACACAAAACCACCTACATTGAATTGTAGTAACTTAAACCGTTGTACAGTGCAGCGATAACACATAACATTTGTTTCATTGCAGTAACACAATCCGTTTTGCAGTGAAGAAATAACACGACAGGTGCTTGTCGCACTGCATTGCATGCAAGAACAAACTCTTTCCTTTGTGCATTGAGAAAACAAATATATGCTGATGCATTGCAATGAATGCAAGAGCTAACTGTTTCATTGCATTGCACACAATAAATAACTTATGTTGTGCATAGAAGAAATTAATATAACATATATGTGCTATTGCCTTTCATGCCTTCAAGAAATAACATGTAAGTTATACAGTTTCCTTGCAATGAATACAAAAACTAACGTATTCCTATTGCATTGAAGAGATAACACATAACGTGGTGTTGCGATTAATGAACTAACGCATCCATTATGCACTGAGATTAACACACATAACGTGCATTGCATTAGTTTTGCAGTGAAGGGATAACACGGCAGGTGCTTGTTGTACTACGTTGCATACAAGAACGAACACGGATATGCTGTTGCATTGCAAGGCATCAAGAACTGTTTCAGTGCTTTGCATACAATAGTTAACTTATTACGCTGTGAATAGAAGAATTTTATATACTGAGATAACACGACAGGTGCTTGTTGTACTGCGTTGCATAGAAGAACGAACGCGGGTATGCCGTTGCATTGCAATGTCAGAACTGTTTTTACTGCTTTGCAAACAATATGTTGTGCATAGAAGAAAAACAAAACAGGTGCTTGTTGCGCTGCGTTGCATACAAGAACGAACACGTATATGCTGTTGCATTGCAAGGCATCAAGAGCTGTTTCAGTGCTTTGCATACAATAGTTAACTTATTACGCTGTGAATAGAAGAATTTTATATTCTGTTTCCTTGCACTGTGTACAAAAACTAACATGCGCATTTAATTTCAGTAACACAATCCGTTTTGCAGTGAAGAGATAACAAGACAGGTGCTTGTTGTACTGTGTTGCATAGAAGAACGAACGCGGATATGCCGTTGCATTGCAATGTCAGAACTATTTCAGTGCATTGCAAACAATATGTTGTGCATAGAAGAAAAACAAAACAGGTGCTTGTTGCGCTGCGTTGCATACAAGAACGAACACGTATATCAAGGCACGCATTGCAAGGCATCAAGAGCTGTTTCAGTGCTTTGCATACAATATTTAACTTATTACGCTGTGAATAGAAGAATTTTATATACTGTTTCCTTGCACTGTGTACAAAAATTAAAATGCGCATTTAATTGCAGTAACACAATCCGTTTTGCAGTGAAGAGATAGCACGACAGGTGCTTGTTGTACTACGTTGCATAGAAGAACGAACGCGGATGTGCCGTTGCATTGCAATGCCAGAACTGTTCCAGTGCATTGCAAACAATATGTTGTGCATAGAAGAAAAACAAAACAGGTGCTTGTTGCGCTGCGTTGCATATAAAACAAGAACGAACACGTATATGCATCCGTTATGCATTGAGATTAACACATAACGTGCATTGCATTAGTTTAGCAGTGAAAATTGTAAGTTATGCAGTTTCCTTACATTGTACACAAGAACTAATCTATTCCTCCTGCACTGAAGAGATAACACAAAACCACCTACATTGAATTGTAGTAACTTAAACCGTTGTACAGTGCAGCGATAACACATAACATATGTTTCATTGCAGTAACACAATCCGTTTTGCAGTGACGAAATAACACGACAGGTGCTTGTCGCACTGCATTGCATGCAAGAACAAACTCTTTCCTTTGTGCATTGAGAAAGCAAATATATGCTGATGCATTGCAATGAATGCAAGAGCTAACTGTTTCATTGCATTGCACACAATAAATAACTTATGTTGTGCATAGAAGAAATTAATATAACATATATGTGCTATTGCCTTTCATGCCTTCAAGAAATAACATGTAAGTTATACAGTTTCCTTGCAATGAATACAAAAACTAACGTATTCCTATTGCAGTGAAGAGATAACACATAACGTGGTGTTGCGATTAATGAACTAACGTATCCATTATGCACTGAGATTAACACATAACGTGCATTGCATTAGTTTTGCAGTGAAAAGATAACACGGCAGGTACTTGTTGTACTACGTTGCATACAAGAACGAACACGGATATGCTGTTGCATTGCAAGGCATCAAGAACTGTTTCAGTGCTTTGCATACAATAGTTAACTTATTACGCTGTGAATAGAAGAATTTTATATACTGAGATAACACGACAGGTGCTTGTTGTACTGCGTTGCATTGAAGAACGAACGCGGGTATGCGTTGCATTGCAATGTCAGAACTGTTTTTACTGCTTTGCAAACAATATGTTGTGCATAGAAGAAAAACAAAACAGGTGCTTGTTGCGCTGCGTTGCATACAAGAACGAACACGTATATGCTGTTGCATTGCAAGGCATCAAGAGCTGTTTCAGTGCTTTGCATACAATAGTTAACTTATTACGCTGTGAATAGAAGAATTTTATATTCTGTTTCCTTGCACTGTGTACAAAAACTAACATGCGCATTTAATTTCAGTAACACAATCCGTTTTGCAGTGAAGAGATAACAAGACAGGTGCTTGTTGTACTGTGTTGCATAGAAGAACGAACGCGGATATGCCGTTGCATTGCAATGTCAGAACTATTTCAGTGCATTGCAAACAATATGTTGTGCATAGAAGAAAAACAAAACAGGTGCTTGTTGCGCTGCGTTGCATACAAGAACGAACACGTATATCAAGGCACGCATTGCAAGGCATCAAGAGCTGTTTCAGTGCTTTGCATACAATATTTAACTTATTACGCTGTGAATAGAAGAATTTTATATACTGTTTCCTTGCACTGTGTACAAAAATTAAAATGCGCATTTAATTGCAGTAACACAATCCGTTTTGCAGTGAAGAGATAGCACGACAGGTGCTTGTTGTACTACGTTGCATAGAAGAACGAACGCGGATGTGCCGTTGCATTGCAATGCCAGAACTGTTCCAGTGCATTGCAAACAATATGTTGTGCATAGAAGAAAAACAAAACAGGTGCTTGTTGCGCTGCGTTGCATATAAAACAAGAACGAACACGTATATGCATCCGTTATGCATTGAGATTAACACATAACGTGCATTGCATTAGTTTAGCAGTGAAAATTGTAAGTTATGCAGTTTCCTTACATTGTACACAAGAACTAATCTATTCCTCCTGCACTGAAGAGATAACACAAAACCACCTACATTGAATTGTAGTAACTTAAACCGTTGTACAGTGCAGCGATAACACATAACATATGTTTCATTGCAGTAACACAATCCGTTTTGCAGTGACGAAATAACACGACAGGTGCTTGTCGCACTGCATTGCATGCAAGAACAAACTCTTTCCTTTGTGCATTGAGAAAACAAATATATGCTGATGCATTGCAATGAATGCAAGAGCTAACTGTTTCATTGCATTGCACACAATAAATAACTTATGTTGTGCATAGAAGAAATTAATATAACATATATGTGCTATTGCCTTTCATGCCTTCAAGAAATAACATGTAAGTTATACAGTTTCCTTGCAATGAATACAAAAACTAACGTATTCCTATTGCAGTGAAGAGATAACACATAACGTGGTGTTGCGATTAATGAACTAACGTATCCATTATGCACTGAGATTAACACATAACGTGCATTGCATTAGTTTTGCAGTGAAAAGATAACACGGCAGGTACTTGTTGTACTACGTTGCATACAAGAACGAACACGGATATGCTGTTGCATTGCAAGGCATCAAGAACTGTTTAAGTGCTTTGCATACAATAGTTAACTTATTACGCTGTGAATAGAAGAATTTTATATACTGAGATAACACGACAGGTGCTTGTTGTACTGCGTTGCATAGAAGAACGAACGCGGGTATGCCGTTGCATTGCAATGTCAGAACTGTTTTTAATGCTTTGCAAACAATATGTTGTGCATAGAAGAAAAACAAAACAGGTGCTTGTTGCGCTGCGTTGCATACAAGAACGAACACGTATATGCTGTTGCATTGCAAGGCATCAAGAACTGTTTCAGTGCTTTGCATACAATAGTTAACTTATTACGCTGTGAATAGAAGAATTTTATATACTGTTTCCTTGCACTGTGTACAAAAACTAACATGTGCATTTAATTTCAGTAACACAATCCGTTTTGCAGTGAAGAGATAACAAGACAGGTGCTTGTTGTACTGTGTTGCATAGAAGAACGAACGCGGATATGCCGTTGCATTGCAATGTCAGAACTATTTCAGTGCATTGCAAACAATATGTTGTGCATAGAAGAAAAACAAAACAGGTGCTTGTTGCGCTGCGTTGCATACAAGAACGAACACGTATATCAAGGCACGCATTGCAAGGCATCAAGAGCTGTTTCAGTGCTTTGCATACAATATTTAACTTATTACGCTGTGAATAGAAGAATTTTATATACTGTTTCCTTGCACTGTGTACAAAAATTAAAATGCGCATTTAATTGCAGTAACACAATCCGTTTTGCAGTGAAGAGATAGCACGACAGGTGCTTGTTGTACTACGTTGCATAGAAGAACGAACGCGGATGTGCCGTTGCATTGCAATGCCAGAACTGTTCCAGTGCATTGCAAACAATATGTTGTGCATAGAAGAAAAACAAAACAGGTGCTTGTTGCGCTGCGTTGCATATAAAACAAGAACGAACACGTATATGCATCCGTTATGCATTGAGATTAACACATAACGTGCATTGCATTAGTTTAGCAGTGAAAATTGTAAGTTATGCAGTTTCCTTACATTGTACACAAGAACTAATCTATTCCTCCTGCACTGAAGAGATAACACAAAACCACCTACATTGAATTGTAGTAACTTAAACCGTTGTACAGTGCAGCGATAACACATAACATATGTTTCATTGCAGTAACACAATCCGTTTTGCAGTGACGAAATAACACGACAGGTGCTTGTCGCACTGCATTGCATGCAAGAACAAACTCTTTCCTTTGTGCATTGAGAAAGCAAATATATGCTGATGCATTGCAATGAATGCAAGAGCTAACTGTTTCATTGCATTGCACACAATAAATAACTTATGTTGTGCATAGAAGAAATTAATATAACATATATGTGCTATTGCCTTTCATGCCTTCAAGAAATAACATGTAAGTTATACAGTTTCCTTGCAATGAATACAAAAACTAACGTATTCCTATTGCAGTGAAGAGATAACACATAACGTGGTGTTGCGATTAATGAACTAACGTATCCATTATGCACTGAGATTAACACATAACGTGCATTGCATTAGTTTTGCAGTGAAAAGATAACACGGCAGGTACTTGTTGTACTACGTTGCATACAAGAACGAACACGGATATGCTGTTGCATTGCAAGGCATCAAGAACTGTTTCAGTGCTTTGCATACAATAGTTAACTTATTACGCTGTGAATAGAAGAATTTTATATACTGAGATAACACGACAGGTGCTTGTTGTACTGCGTTGCATAGAAGAACGAACGCGGGTATGCCGTTGCATTGCAATGTCAGAACTGTTTTTAATGCTTTGCAAACAATATGTTGTGCATAGAAGAAAAACAAAACAGGTGCTTGTTGCGCTGCGTTGCATACAAGAACGAACACGTATATGCTGTTGCATTGCAAGGCATCAAGAACTGTTTCAGTGCTTTGCATACAATAGTTAACTTATTACGCTGTGAATAGAAGAATTTTATATACTGAGATAACACGACAGGTGCTTGTTGTACTGCGTTGCATAGAAGAACGAACGCGGGTATGCGTTGCATTGCAATGTCAGAACTGTTTTTACTGCTTTGCAAACAATATGTTGTGCATAGAAGAAAAACAAAACAGGTGCTTGTTGCGCTGCGTTGCATACAAGAACGAACACGTATATGCTGTTGCATTGCAAGGCATCAAGAACTGTTTCAGTGCTTTGCATACAATAGTTAACTTATTACGCTGTGAATAGAAGAATTTTATATACTGTTTCCTTGCACTGTGTACAAAAACTAACATGTGCATTTAATTTCAGTAACACAATCCGTTTTGCAGTGAAGAGATAACAAGACAGGTGCTTGTTGTACTGTGTTGCATAGAAGAACGAACGCGGATATGCCGTTGCATTGCAATGTCAGAACTATTTCAGTGCATTGCAAACAATATGTTGTGCATAGAAGAAAAACAAAACAGGTGCTTGTTGCGCTGCGTTGCATAATACAAGAACGAACACGTATATGCATCCGTTATGCATTGAGATTAACACATAACGTGCATTGCATTAGTTTAGCAGTGAAAATTGTAAGTTATGCACTGTTTCCTTACATTGTACACAAGAACTAATGTATTCCTCCTGCACTGAAGAGATAACACAAAACCACCTACATTGAATTGTAGCAACTTAAACCGTTGTACAGTGCAGCGATAACGCATAACATTTGTTTCATTGCAGTAACACAATCCGTTTTGCAGTGAAGAAATAACACGACAGGTGCTTGTCGCACTGCATTGCATGCAAGAAAAAACTCTTTCCTTTGTGCATTGAGAAAACAAATATATGCAGATGCATTGCAATGAATGCAAGAGCTAACTGTTTCATTGCATTGCACACAATAATTAACTTATGTTGTGCATAGAAGATATTAATATAACATATATGTGCTTTTGCCTTTCAATGCCTTCAAGAAATAACATGTAAGTTATGCAGTTTCCTTGCACTGAATACAACAACTAACCTATTCCTATTGCATTGAAGAGATAACACATAACGTGGTGTTGCGATTAATGAACAAACGCATCCATTGAGATTAACACACATAACGCATTGCATTAGATTTGCAGTGAAGGGATAACACGACAGGTGCTTGTTGTACTACGTTGCATACAAGAACGAACACGGATATGCTGTTGCATTGCAAGGCATCAAGAACTGTTTCAGTGCTTTGCATACAATAGTTAACTTATTACGCTGTGAATAGAAGAATTTTATATACTGAGATAACACGACAGGTGCTTGTTGTACTGCGTTGCATAGAAGAACGAACGCGGGTATGCGTTGCATTGCAATGTCAGAACTGTTTTTACTGCTTTGCAAACAATATGTTGTGCATAGAAGAAAAACAAAACAGGTGCTTGTTGCGCTGCGTTGCATACAAGAACGAACACGTATATGCTGTTGCATTGCAAGGCATCAAGAGCTGTTTCAGTGCTTTGCATACAATAGTTAACTTATTACGCTGTGAATAGAAGAATTTTATATTCTGTTTCCTTGCACTGTGTACAAAAACTAACATGCGCATTTAATTTCAGTAACACAATCCGTTTTGCAGTGAAGAGATAACAAGACAGGTGCTTGTTGTACTGTGTTGCATAGAAGAACGAACGCGGATATGCCGTTGCATTGCAATGTCAGAACTATTTCAGTGCATTGCAAACAATATGTTGTGCATAGAAGAAAAACAAAACAGGTGCTTGTTGCGCTGCGTTGCATACAAGAACGAACACGTATATCAAGGCACGCATTGCAAGGCATCAAGAGCTGTTTCAGTGCTTTGCATACAATATTTAACTTATTACGCTGTGAATAGAAGAATTTTATATACTGTTTCCTTGCACTGTGTACAAAAATTAAAATGCGCATTTAATTGCAGTAACACAATCCGTTTTGCAGTGAAGAGATAGCACGACAGGTGCTTGTTGTACTACGTTGCATAGAAGAACGAACGCGGATGTGCCGTTGCATTGCAATGCCAGAACTGTTCCAGTGCATTGCAAACAATATGTTGTGCATAGAAGAAAAACAAAACAGGTGCTTGTTGCGCTGCGTTGCATATAAAACAAGAACGAACACGTATATGCATCCGTTATGCATTGAGATTAACACATAACGTGCATTGCATTAGTTTAGCAGTGAAAATTGTAAGTTATGCAGTTTCCTTACATTGTACACAAGAACTAATCTATTCCTCCTGCACTGAAGAGATAACACAAAACCACCTACATTGAATTGTAGTAACTTAAACCGTTGTACAGTGCAGCGATAACACATAACATATGTTTCATTGCAGTAACACAATCCGTTTTGCAGTGACGAAATAACACGACAGGTGCTTGTCGCACTGCATTGCATGCAAGAACAAACTCTTTCCTTTGTGCATTGAGAAAGCAAATATATGCTGATGCATTGCAATGAATGCAAGAGCTAACTGTTTCATTGCATTGCACACAATAAATAACTTATGTTGTGCATAGAAGAAATTAATATAACATATATGTGCTATTGCCTTTCATGCCTTCAAGAAATAACATGTAAGTTATACAGTTTCCTTGCAATGAATACAAAAACTAACGTATTCCTATTGCAGTGAAGAGATAACACATAACGTGGTGTTGCGATTAATGAACTAACGTATCCATTATGCACTGAGATTAACACATAACGTGCATTGCATTAGTTTTGCAGTGAAAAGATAACACGGCAGGTACTTGTTGTACTACGTTGCATACAAGAACGAACACGGATATGCTGTTGCATTGCAAGGCATCAAGAACTGTTTCAGTGCTTTGCATACAATAGTTAACTTATTACGCTGTGAATAGAAGAATTTTATATACTGAGATAACACGACAGGTGCTTGTTGTACTGCGTTGCATAGAAGAACGAACGCGGGTATGCCGTTGCATTGCAATGTCAGAACTGTTTTTACTGCTTTGCAAACAATATGTTGTGCATAGAAGAAAAACAAAACAGGTGCTTGTTGCGCTGCGTTGCATACAAGAACGAACACGTATATGCTGTTGCATTGCAAGGCATCAAGAGCTGTTTCAGTGCTTTGCATACAATAGTTAACTTATTACGCTGTGAATAGAAGAATTTTATATACTGTTTCCTTGCACTGTGTACAAAAACTAACATGCGCATTTAATTTCAGTAACACAATCCGTTTTGCAGTGAAGAGATAACAAGACAGGTGCTTGTTGTACTGTGTTGCATAGAAGAACGAACGCGGATATGCCGTTGCATTGCAATGTCAGAACTATTTCAGTGCATTGCAAACAATATGTTGTGCATAGAAGAAAAACAAAACAGGTGCTTGTTGCGCTGCGTTGCATACAAGAACGAACACGTATATCAAGGCACGCATTGCAAGGCATCAAGAGCTGTTTCAGTGCTTTGCATACAATATTTAACTTATTACGCTGTGAATAGAAGAATTTTATATACTGTTTCCTTGCACTGTGTACAAAAACTAACATGCGCATTTAATTGCAGTAACACAATCCGTTTTGCAGTGAAGAGATAGCACGACAGGTGCTTGTTGTACTACGTTGCATAGAAGAACGAACGCGGATGTGCCGTTGCATTGCAATGTCAGAACTTTTTCAGTGCATTGCAAACAATATGTTGTGCATAGAAGACAAACAAATCAGGTGCTTGTTGCGCTGCGTTGAATATATTACAAGAACGAACACGTATATGCATCCGTTATGCATTGAGATTAACACATAACGTGCATTGCATTAGTTTAGCAGTGAAAATTGTAAGTTATGCACTGTTTCCTTACATTGTACACAAGAACTAATGTATTCCTCCTGCACTGAAGAGATAACACAAAACCACCTACATTGAATTGTAGTAACTTAAACCGTTGTACAGTGCAGCGATAACACATAACATTTGTTTCATTGCAGTAACACAATCCGTTTTGCAGTGAAGAAATAACACGACAGGTGCTTGTCGCACTGCATTGCATGCAAGAACAAACTCTTTCCTTTGTGCATTGAGAAAACAAATATATGCTGATGCATTGCAATGAATGCAAGAGCTAACTGTTTCATTGCATTGCACACAATAAATAACTTATGTTGTGCATAGAAGAAATTAATATAACATATATGTGCTATTGCCTTTCATGCCTTCAAGAAATAACATGTAAGTTATACAGTTTCCTTGCAATGAATACAAAAACTAACGTATTCCTATTGCAGTGAAGAGATAACACATAACGTGGTGTTGCGATGAATGAACTAACGTATCCATTATGCACTGAGATTAACACATAACGTGCATTGCATTAGTTTTGCAGTGAAAAGATAACACGGCAGGTGCTTGTTGTACTACGTTGCATACAAGAACGAACACGGATATGCTGTTGCATTGCAAGGCATCAAGAACTGTTTCAGTGCTTTGCATACAATAGTTAACTTATTACGCTGTGAATAGAAGAATTTTATATACTGAGATAACACGACAGGTGCTTGTTGTACTGCGTTGCATAGAAGAACGAACGCGGGTATGCCGTTGCATTGCAATGTCAGAACTGTTTTTAATGCTTTGCAAACAATATGTTGTGCATAGAAGAAAAACAAAACAGGTGCTTGTTGCGCTGCGTTGCATACAAGAACGAACACGTATATGCTGTTGCATTGCAAGGCATCAAGAACTGTTTCAGTGCTTTGCATACAATAGTTAACTTATTACGCTGTGAATAGAAGAATTTTATATACTGTTTCCTTGCACTGTGTACAAAAACTAACATGTGCATTTAATTTCAGTAACACAATCCGTTTTGCAGTGAAGAGATAACAAGACAGGTGCTTGTTGTACTGTGTTGCATAGAAGAACGAACGCGGATATGCCGTTGCATTGCAATGTCAGAACTATTTCAGTGCATTGCAAACAATATGTTGTGCATAGAAGAAAAACAAAACAGGTGCTTGTTGCGCTGCGTTGCATATAAAACAAGAACGAACACGTATCTGCACGCATTGCAAGGCATCAAGAGCTGTTTCAGTGCTTTGCATACAATATTTAACTTATTACGCTGTGAATAGAAGAATTTTATATACTGTTTCCTTGCACTGTGTACAAAAACTAACATGCGCATTTAATTTCAGTAACACAATCCGTTTTGCAGTGAAGAGATAGCACGACAGGTGCTTGTTGTACTACGTTGCATAGAAGAACGAACGCGGATGTGCCGTTGCATTGCAATGTCAGAACTATTTCAGTGCATTGCAAACAATATGTTGTGCATAGAAGAAAAACAAAACAGGTGCTTGTTGCGCTGCGTTGCATATAAAACAAGAACGAACACGTATATGCATCCGTTATGCATTGAGATTAACACATAACGTGCATTGCATTAGTTTAGCAGTGAAAATTGTAAGTTATGCACTGTTTCCTTACATTGTACACAAGAACTAATGTATTCCTCCTGCACTGAAGAGATAACACAAAACCACCTACATTGAATTGTAGTAACTTAAACCGTTGTACAGTGCAGCGATAACACATAACATTTGTTTCATTGCAGTAACACAATCCGTTTTGCAGTGAAGAAATATCACGACAGGTGCTTGTCGCACTGCATAGCATGCAAGAACAAACTCTTTCCTTTGTGCATTGAGAAAGCAAATATATGCTGATGCATTGCAATGAATGCAAGAGCTAACTGTTTCATTGCATTGCACACAATAAATAACTTATGTTGTGCATAGAAGAAATTAATATAACATATATGTGCTATTGCCTTTCAATGCCTTCAAGAAATAACATGTAAGTTATACAGTTTCCTTGCAATGAATACAAAAACTAACGTATTCCTATTGCAGTGAAGAGATAACACATAACGTGGTGTTGCGATGAATGAACTAACGTATCCATTATGCACTGAGATTAACACATAACGTGCATTGCATTAGTTTTGCAGAGAAAAGATAACACGGCAGGTGCTTGTTGTACTACGTTGCATACAAGAACGAACACGGATATGCTGTTGCATTGCAAGGCATCAAGAACTGTTTCAGTGCTTTGCATACAATAGTTAACTTATTACGCTGTGAATAGAAGAATTTTATATACTGAGATAACACGACAGGTGCTTGTTGTACTGCGTTGCATACAAGAACGAACACGGATATGCTGTTGCATTGCAATGTCAGAACTGTTTCAGTGCATTGCAAACAATATGTTGTGCATAGAAGGAAATAACAAAACAGGTGCTTGTTGTACTGCGTTGTAGCCATAGAAGAACGAACGCGGGTATGCCGTTGCATTGCAATGTCAGAACTGTTTTTAATGCTTTGCAAACAATATGTTGTGCATAGAAGAAAAACAAAACAGGTGCTTGTTGCGCTGCGTTGCATACAAGAACGAACACGTATATGCTGTTGCATTGCAAGGCATCAAGAACTGTTTCAGTGCTTTGCATACAATAGTTAACTTATTACGCTGTGAATAGAAGAATTTTATATACTGTTTCCTTGCACTGTGTACAAAAACTAACATGTGCATTTAATTTCAGTAACACAATCCGTTTTGCAGTGAAGAGATAACAAGACAGGTGCTTGTTGTACTGTGTTGCATAGAAGAACGAACGCGGATATGCCGTTGCATTGCAATGTCAGAACTATTTCAGTGCATTGCAAACAATATGTTGTGCATAGAAGAAAAACAAAACAGGTGCTTGTTGCGCTGCGTTGCATAATACAAGAACGAACACGTATATGCATCCGTTATGCATTGAGATTAACACATAACGTGCATTGCATTAGTTTAGCAGTGAAAATTGTAAGTTATGCACTGTTTCCTTACATTGTACACAAGAACTAATGTATTCCTCCTGCACTGAAGAGATAACACAAAACCACCTACATTGAATTGTAGCAACTTAAACCGTTGTACAGTGCAGCGATAACGCATAACATTTGTTTCATTGCAGTAACACAATCCGTTTTGCAGTGAAGAAATAACACGACAGGTGCTTGTCGCACTGCATTGCATGCAAGAACAAACTCTTTCCTTTGTGCATTGAGAAAACAAATATATGCTGATGCATTGCAATGAATGCAAGAGCTAACTGTTTCATTGCATTGCACACAATAATTAACTTATGTTGTGCATAGAAGATATTAATATAACATATATGTGCTATTGCCTTTCAATGCCTTCAAGAAATAACATGTAAGTTATGCAGTTTCCTTGCACTGAATACAACAACTAACCTATTCCTATTGCATTGAAGAGATAACACATAACGTGGTGTTGCGATGAATGAACAAACGCATCCATTGAGATTAACACACATAACGTGCATTGCATTAGATTTGCAGTGAAGGGATAACACGACAGGTGCTTGTTGTACTACGTTGCATACAAGAACGAACACGGATATGCTGTTGCATTGCAAGGCATCAAGAACTGTTTCAGTGCTTTGCATACAATAGTTAACTTATTACGCTGTGAATAGAAGAATTTTATATACTGAGATAACACGACAGGTGCTTGTTGTACTGCGTTGCATAGAAGAACGAACGCGGGTATGCGTTGCATTGCAATGTCAGAACTGTTTTTACTGCTTTGCAAACAATATGTTGTGCATAGAAGAAAAACAAAACAGGTGCTTGTTGCGCTGCGTTGCATACAAGAACGAACACGTATATGCTGTTGCATTGCAAGGCATCAAGAGCTGTTTCAGTGCTTTGCATACAATAGTTAACTTATTACGCTGTGAATAGAAGAATTTTATATTCTGTTTCCTTGCACTGTGTACAAAAACTAACATGCGCATTTAATTTCAGTAACACAATCCGTTTTGCAGTGAAGAGATAACAAGACAGGTGCTTGTTGTACTGTGTTGCATAGAAGAACGAACGCGGATATGCCGTTGCATTGCAATGTCAGAACTATTTCAGTGCATTGCAAACAATATGTTGTGCATAGAAGAAAAACAAAACAGGTGCTTGTTGCGCTGCGTTGCATACAAGAACGAACACGTATATCAAGGCACGCATTGCAAGGCATCAAGAGCTGTTTCAGTGCTTTGCATACAATATTTAACTTATTACGCTGTGAATAGAAGAATTTTATATACTGTTTCCTTGCACTGTGTACAAAAAATTAACATGCGCATTTAATTGCAGTAACACAATCCGTTTTGCAGTGAAGAGATAGCACGACAGGTGCTTGTTGTACTACGTTGCATAGAAGAACGAACGCGGATGTGCCGTTGCATTGCAATGCCAGAACTGTTCCAGTGCATTGCAAACAATATGTTGTGCATAGAAGAAAAACAAAACAGGTGCTTGTTGCGCTGCGTTGCATATAAAACAAGAACGAACACGTATATGCATCCGTTATGCATTGAGATTAACACATAACGTGC